>NW_017731404.1:731632-769436 GCF_001890085.2 Hipposideros armiger
CAGTGAAGCAACGTCCTCCACAACTAGACTGAAGAACAAAACGACAGCAACTTGTCTGTTCCCCTTCCCCCAACTCCCCCAGCACTGTTCTCATCCCCCAATTCCCCAATAAAATTTTTTTAAAATAAATAAATAAATAAATAAATAAATAAAAGGACAATTTCCAATGCTGGCAGGCCGTGGGCAAACAGGCTGCTCATGCCCTGCTGGCACAGGTCTAAAATGGTACCACCTTCCCAGTGGGGAACTTGGCCACCTGCATGGCAGTGCAATTCTACTTCTAGGACTGTGGCTTACAAAAACAGCCAGAGACATACACAAAGATTTAACTACATCAATGTTCTTCACTACCTATTTTGTAACAGGGAAAACTGCAAACAGCCTAAATAACCAAGTCTCTCTGTTGAAAAGACAGACTGGGGGTTGACCAGTTAGCTCAGTTGGTTAGAGTGTGGTGCTGATAACAACAAGGTTGCGGGTTCAATCCCCACATGGGGCCACTGTGAGCTGCGCCCTCCTTAAAAGAGTCAGCTATGCCATTGTAGCATGAAAGCTATGTGTAACCAATGACCATGGTGTGTAACCAATGACCATGGCTGTTCCCCAATTGAAAATAAACAACAAAAAAAACCTCCCTTTCACTTTTTTTTTAAAAAAAGAAAGAAAAGATAGATTGGTATGTGCATACAATGGAACACCCTGCAGCCATTAAAAAGTGCTTAGCTACATGGTGAATTTGAGTCCTCCATGGAATTGTAAGGAAACGGCATGATAACATATTAATAATAAGCACTTCAGGGAAAAAGGGTGGTTTCTGTACAATACCATCCCATTTCTGTGAAATAGGTAGATGGGAGTAGTTACTTCTAAATGCACTGGCATCCACCAAAATGTTTACAGTGATTCTTTACAAGTGGTAAATTTATAAATCATTTGTTTTTCCTTGTTTTTGACTTTTAAAATTTGTACAGTTCATGTGCATTACTTGTGAGAAAAAAAATTGAAGTTATTCTTTGAAAATGTCTCTCTTTACCTCCTACTACCCACCTACCAGGGGGCCTAGTAAATCAGGGGCAGCTTGTTTAGGCAGAAGGCCAAGTGTTTCGTGTCTTACTCCAAAGAAAAAGTCTTATCCTAGTTGATGACTCTCGTTTCTGAAGCACTGGTTAAGGTCAGTCTTTGAGCCATTTCTGAAGAGCACTGTCTCTGCTTCAAACTATGCAGAACTAGAAAAGGGGCAAAAAGGAGGGAACAAGGGAATAATCTGAACATTATTCCTGGCAAAGCTCTTTACAGACCTAATAGGAGCCCAGGAGACCACGTCTACCATAGCCTCGGCCCGCAGTCCTGAGACCACGTCCACCACAGCCTCGGCCCGCAGTCCTGAGACCACGTCCACCACAGCCTCGGCCCGCAGTCCTGAGACCACGTCCACCACAGCCTCGGCCCGCAGTCCTGAGACCACGTCCACCACAGCCTCGGCCCGCAGTCCTGAGACCACGTCCACCACAGCCTCGGCCCGCAGTCCTGAGACCACGTCCACCACAGCCTCGGCCCGCAGTCCTGAGACCACGTCCACCACAGCCTCGGCCTGCAGGCCTCAGCCAACCTCGGAGACACCACAGCACTTTCCCTTCCCAGCAGTACCGTAAGAACTTCCAAGGAGGACTCCTGCGGGGAAAACGTCCTGAAAAGCATCTGGTTCCCAAACCCTGACCATGCTTTAGAATGACTCCAAGAGCACATTAAAAAAGAAAAAAGAAGCAAGTGAGACTCCTGGGTCTTACCCTAGACCAACTGTACTAGAATCGTGTGAGTTGGGCCAAGGGATTTTTTTTTAAACTTCTCAAGTGATTCCGAAGCAGACAACCCACATACCAACGTTCAGTGATTTTTTTTTTTAACAACTGCTGGCTAGAAAGAGCCGAGAAATATCTACTCCACCTAACTTTAATTCGATTAGCACCAGTCAGGTAAGAAAATGAAAACCCTCCAAAATAACTCAGATTACACCACCTCTTGGAGTTTTATCAAATCTCACCACCGAGAAGCCCAACCTTTTCACGTCCCTACATTCTCCTCTTCTGTTACAGTCCGTTCTCTTTTATCTGGTCCTCAGTGGACCCTGGAAACACATCATCTCTGTTAAAATGTGTGATTACACTGGGAGATGAAAATGCAGTATAACAATACAAAAATAAAATGCTCCTGTGCAGCCAGCCCTGAAGCCACAGAGCACCATCCCGAGTGGGAGGACTCTGGGGGGCAGCTAAACACAGCAGACGTCAACAAGCACCCTGTCAGAGTCCGCTTGGGTGCACACCTATCACCACACATTTAGACCAAGGTTGTGTGCAAGATCTTATTCTTTGTGAACTTGATTCTTGAGGAAAAATCAATTGCTTTCCAGGGATATTTTCAGGTGGCATTTCGTGCTGTGATTCAACAGAATCATGAAATCTCCATGTTTTCTATTTAGTGGGTTTCTTCTGGACCTTTGGTGTTAAGACTCTGCCTTACCAGAGATATCCACTAATGCTCTGCTCCCTCAATGGCATGGAGTCACGGATTTCCTGAGGCCCATATTCATACTATTTAATCACAAAGAGTTAGAATCCTTTCCTATTGTGGTAGTTTTAAAACACGACCCCCAAACTCTTTGATATGTCTCCTCTCATCCAGAAGTGGGGTTCTCAATACTGTGAATGTATTAAAAGCCACTGAATTGTAGGCTTAGAATGGTGAAAATTGTGAATTTATATTATGTGAATTTTACAAAAAGAAAGATTCTCTACTTTGCCTTTTGAATCCAGGCTCTGGTCTTACTTGACCCTTAGAATATGGAAGGAGTGATGTGCTGATTTCTGGGCCCAGGGCTTAAGAAACAGGCCACTGCTTCCATTTCCTGCCTTCTAGGATGCTCCCTCTTGGAACCCAGCCATCATACCCTGAGGATGTGTCAGCAGTCTTTGCACAGGTTAATTAAGTAAGAGAGGAACTGGGGTCCCCAGGCCTGAGCCCCCATTAGTTCAGAGCCAACAGCCAACAACTTACCAGCCGTGTGAGGGGGCCATCTTGAAAGTGGATCCTCCGGCCCCTGCGGAGCTGCCTCAGCCACAGCCACGTGCAGCAGAGACAAGTACCCCCTGCCACACCCTGTCTAAGCTGCAGAGTCGTGGACAAAACAAATGCCTGCGGGTGTAGAAGCCACTAAATTCTGTGATGGTTTGTTATGCAGCAATGGAGAATAGATATTATAAAGAAAGAGTGGCTGGTCAAGAATGGTCAAGAAAATTCTGGAACCTGGCAGCATAAATCACAGCAGATTCTGACAAGCATGATCTTTAGCACCAAAGAATTCATCCATGCATGTTCTTCACAACTCAAGTGAGTCACAATCTTTCTAACATGTTCACTCAAAACTATGCCATAGAGTGAAAATGAAGGCATCTGACTTTCTTGCTAAGAAATTTTTTTTTTTAAGGGGGAGAAAAAAGGCCAGAAAGCTACAGGGGCAAAATCTTATAAGCTATCAAATAACAAAAATGATGGGCAGCTCTCAATGCATCTTCTTAGAAAAAGTAACTTGAGAGGATGTCTTTCATGCCACCCTTCTGCTCTGCCCAAAGCGTTAAGGAGCTTCAACTCTGTTCTCTCCTTACCTCCAGCCTCTCCGGCGGGGGCTCATTCTGCAGGATCCTCAAAGCTTTCGCAGCAGCATCGTGTTTCGCAGCCTGTCTCGTCTTTCCTTTCCCGTTAAATTGCTGTCCTCCCACAGAAAGTTCAACTTGATAAAGTAAGGGTGGTACTGGAAATGGGTAAAAGTACCTAAAAATAGAAGGGGATGAGGAAAATTAGTCTCAGGTTGATAAGTCACTCGTGCATTCTCTGGCAAATGCCAGATACTTCCTTCACCATGGGTCGTAACTGCATTAGTGTTTGCTTGCCAATGACGAACCCTCCATCAGCATATCCAGAGATTTCGTGAATTTACTCTGGATGAGAATTGCCAGTCTTCACAAAATCTAAAATGGATCAGGCTGTAGCTGAGACAGAAAATATAACCTGCTCGACTTTCTCTTATCTGAGATTCACACTTGTGTGTCTCCAGAAAAGGCTGGGAGTGTGTAAACGGAAGACTTTTAGAAAGGGCCCTCATTTCTGGAAATCCCAACAGCCTGTAGCCTAGTAGAGGTCGGTTTCTTCCATTTCAGAGTTTATATTTTTCAACTGGTTTTGGTCCCCCCAAGAAGAGCAGGGACATGAAGACTTCCGTTTTGATCATCAAATATCCACTAATGTCTCATGACTGAGGGCAGGAGGTTTTTAATGCATGGCATTTTCAAGTTTCAATTAATATTTTACCGCACCTGTTCACCAAGGCTATTTACAAAGCACATTAAGTTCAAATGTCAAAAAGTACCCAGTAAACAATAATCAGGAAATCTATGAATGCTGAGAATCATGGTATTGCGGCAATCATGTTTAAATATGACTCAGTTACACAAAGCAGTTTCAAGGGTGATCTTTCTTTAACCAGACTGCTTGGGAGCACAAGCCATAGTGCTGGTGAGGAGCATGCTGAGGCCCTTTCCCGTGACAGGAGAAAAAAGAGCATTGAGATACATTCCAAAGAAACCAACACAACCAAGACTGATTTCAACATCTGGCAGGTCAAAGACAACCAGATTATCACATGCCCCACAAGCTACAGATTTTATTATTCTATGCAAAAGATCAGGTATACTTTCAACTGTATTTAAAACACACACGTACCTTGGGGGATAAGCACCTCCTCTCATGTTGTAGTTATAGGTGGACTGCATCCGAGAGTAGGGGTCAACAGGCTTATACATTGGTTTTTTCCCAAGTTTCATGCACAGTGCATTGAGCTCTACAGTAGGGGTTATGCTGTCTGCAACACAGAATTAGCACAAAGAACTGGGTTTTTTTCTGGCACAGGAATGACAGTCACTAAAATCAGAAGGAATAGCATGCTTTCTACTAATTAGATTCATGTTGCACTTCACTGCTAGGCAGCAGGTCAGGAAATCCAAGAATCTGCTGTGATTTCTAGATATTAATACACAGTCAATCGCACAAAATACACTGTAAGGGCTATTAGAGGGAGCAATAATTTAACACGAGATGTTATCAGTGCAAGCCACATATTCCAGTGGTCAGAAGTAAGTTCCAATGCTTACTTACAACTTCCGTGACTAAAACATCCCAGGTGACTGACCAAATCATGTTGTCGTTTGGGAATACTTAACCAATATAACACTGGTTGTACTGACTTACTGGGTTATCGGCTTACACTTAGAAGTATATCTGTACACACTATTTCATAGAACAATGCATTTATTAAGTACTAACTAGATGCAAAGCACTGTGCTAAGCTTGAGGGACACAATTCTTGCCCCACAGGAGCTCAATAAACACAAAATACACACTCAACGAACTACAACACAAGATGTGCTATAAGGACAGGTGTAGGATCACTAAGAAAAAGGCAGGTAAATTCTATCTGGAAAGGTCAGATGAGACACACAAAATATTCAGATATTTCAATTCTCAATATTTAGAATGGAATTTGACCTGTGGTAATAATACTTGTTAGGAAAATGAGTTGTTTCCACATACAACAGGAGCATGTGGATGTTGGGTTACGTCAGCATCACCAACTTTAGAAAATACACACTATTAATTTTCCAATTTTTTTCCTCTAAGTTCATCCAATTCATAAACCTTTCAAACCCATTTAAAAGGAAAACCATGGGCCGGCCAAGTGGCTCAGTTGGTTAAGAGCTCGCTCAAGAGTGCGAGCTCTGAGCAACAGTGGTTTGCGTCCCAGTCCCAGCTGAGCTGCTGCTGAGCTGCCAACAGAAGGCAGAATGGCTCAGCTAAAAAATAAATAAATAAAAATTAAAAAATAAAAGGAAAACCAGCCTGAAAAGATTAGTGTCAGTGCACAATCACATCGAAAAACAGCACTTTCATATCAAACACAGAACAACACTAGCAATGGCAAAGTTCGATTTAAATGTACACGAAAATCTACTCTAAAATGCCTCTTTAGGATGTAAAGAAAAATAAAAATGACTTGATTCTGTACTATAACTGGTCTGACTAAATTTAGTGCATGAATCAAATTTATAAGAGTATCTTTGGGTCTGCAAAATCAGAGAGTCACATGGATAATCAACCCCTCTCTACCTAACATCAGAATTATATTTTTTACAGAATTCATATAGTTGCATTTTAAGTATAACCTAAATCATTTTAAGAGCAGCTCTGACTCATCAAATTTATCTGCAGTAGAGAATGAATTTGAAAACAGGATACCACAAAGAAATCAAAAGCAACGAGAAAGGTGTGACCAAGGTCTTCCCGGACTCATTCCTACGGACAAGGGATACTTCGCGTACTTGAGGGGTAACTGCTAAAACAGCCACTCCTACCCACAGCTGCCAGGCCAATGGCCCCTAAGCTTTCAGCAGACAGGCTTCTTTATTAGTATTCTCCTGCTTGGTTCCCTGTTTGAAGAGAGATTATCTGATTTGGATTTAAGTGATAAATATTTAGGTTATTTTCTCATTCTTTTTAAAGATCAGGAGACAACAATCAAGGTTTCTGATCAACATGCTATAATTGAATTACCACATTGAGTTGAAGTGATTCTAGCTAAAACCTACATTCTTGGCAATCTGTATAACCTTATAAAGGGGGGAAAAATTATTTTCATTAAGCTTTTCTGAAATCTTAGAAATCGTTTTGTGACACCCCCCACTTCCCATGGCCACCTCTGCAGGTCATCAGGAATCAAGGGACCATCAGCTGGGAACCACTGCTTTAGAATAAGGAGAGCATTTGCCACTGGTAGTGCAGAATCTGTGCTTTCAAAATCACCAAGTTAGTTCAGAAATAATTCATATACATACTAAATGGTACCTCTAGACACATTTTTGAAAGGAACCTGTCTTGGCCCACGCATAATACCTGGATTCCTTCCTTCGCTACGAAAAGGGCGAGCTATGGGTTTGGGAAATTTTGTTCCTTCCAAAGCTTTGGCAGCAGCTGTGTGCTGGGCTTTTTTAATACTAGTTCCTTCAGCTTCCCAGTGCTGATCTCCAAGTGTTAGCTGTACTGTAAACACCTACAAATGAAAATTGTGAGCTCTCAATTCATGAAACCTGATGGTAACTGTAATATGTCACTTGGACCTTGAACATTTTTTATGGTCATGGTTTAAAAGGCCTGGTCATTATATTGGCAATTTATCCCTTCACACACTTTTTTGTTGTTTTAACAAACACAAAAAGATATATAGACAGATGATTGATAGATGATAGATAGATAGATAGATGATAGATAGATCAGTGACTAGCAATGCACTCCATGAAAAAACTATGTTTTGAAAGATGGGGGTAAATACAGAGATTTTTAAATGTTTTCTTATATATTAAAAGATTAGACACTGATTATTTGGAAGCCATCCAAATAAAAATTGTCTTCCAATTATTTCTCATGGAAGAAATTCAGCAAATTTGATTTAAGCACACAGTACTATTTCACACAATTAAGACAATATTTGTTTTGATGTTGTAATGTATTTGCAGACTCTTGTCTGAAAACACAACCCCAGTAGGACAAAAACTTGAATAAGTTTGGGAATGATAGCCAGGTTCTAAAATGTTGCCTTTCACTTTCCTACGATTGCACTATTCATACACTGCCTCCACTTTCAGAAGAAACTCAGATCCACAGCAAGCAAAGACCTAAAAAACGCTCTGAACTCAAATTGAAGGAAGCATCCAAAATAGCTAATTTTGTCCTCAACAAATGCCGGCGACAGCAAGCCTCTTTTTTCCTTTTTATAAGGTAACTCCACTCAATTCTTAAAATTAGGTTATGTTAATTCTACCAGTATGGAATTAATACTCTGTCAGAAAACAATGACCCATCACAGCACAGTGATTAATTAACCATGGTGTGCATCTGACGAATAACCTAGGAAGCGTGGTAAAGTACTCATGCCCAGGGTTTCTGACTGAACAGCACAAAAAACACCCAAGCATGCGTAATTTTAATAAGCTCCCGAAGTGTTCTCTGAAGTTTGAGACTCACTACTTTGGAGCTTTTAGTTTTCTGATTTTCTTTATCACTGAATACCACTGCACTTCATTTAAAATAATTTACATGAGGGGCGGCCAGTTAGCTCAGTTGGTTAGAGCGCAGTGCTCATAACACCAAGGTTGCCGGTTCGATCCCCACATGGGCCACTGAGCTGCGCCCTCCACAACTAGATTGAAACAACTACTCGACTTGGAGCCAATGGGTCCTGGTAAAACACACTGTTCCCCAATTAAAAAAAAAAAAATTTTACATAAGAAATGTTGATTTCAGTTATTCCAGGTCATCTAAGTTTGGTGCCTAAAGAGATGAGGGTGACTTGCCTTCATAGCTGATTTTTCTTGTAGGTCTTAACTTCAGGATTCCCTCAGTGCACAGCTTCCACTAAAGGGGAAACTTAAAGACTCCTTCATCCCCCAAAACATTAGGGGTCTCCTGTACTTATGCTGCAGTTCACAACGTTACTCACTTAAGCACCAACAGCATGAACTCAAAACCCTAGCCGGCCTGAGAAGTCAAAAAGCAGCAGCCTGCAGTGCTGTGCAAACCTTGGGTCATGTTCAAGATCCTTTCACGGAAAGACACTGAAGGGGGAAATGCTAAAAAACAAAATTAAGAGTTAATTTCATTAACAGTCTTGCCTTTCTTCAGGACTTTCCCCGTCCAGCACTGCTGACGTTCTGTCACCTTCTGTGTGGAGGGTTGGCAGCGAGGTTAGAATCTTGGTTTGGATAGAATTAAAAGTCCACCAGACCTCTGACTTTTTAAATAGTCTAAAAGTCATCTAGAAGGAAATAACTCTTCCTCTTTGAACGACTTTTAGGTTACAAAAATGCAGTTATAGACGGAACACACAGCCAAACTACCTAAAGTACTAAAAGTTCAAGTGAGAAAGTACATATTTAAAAAATACCAGAACAGTTAATGAAGGGAATCCCAAAGTTAAGGTCTGCAAAAAAAATCCTGTAGAAGAAACAGAATAGTTATAGAAAAATGACTAACTGCCTTTTAAAGGTAAAGAAACATTTTAATTATTTCAATTATGCTTTAGAATGTTAAAAGTAGCTTCATATGAGTGGGAAATTTGTTTTTCTTAAATGCATAATTGCTTAATAATAATAGCTACCCCTTCTCAAGCATGTACTAAATGCCAGACATTGTATCCACACTTTAACATATATTTTTATCATTTAATTTTAACAATAGGCCTATTTGGTAGATATTATTATCCTCATTTTACAGATGAGGAAACTGAGGTTCAAAAAAGGTAGCAACTTGCCCAAGGTCATACAGCTAGTAAGAAGCTAGGATCAAACCCAGATCTGTTTGACTCCAAAAGCCACTCAGCTATGTTATGGTGCCTGTTTATGATAAGTCATTGGTGTTACTTTTAGTCAAATGAAAAGAGAAACTTGGTATCATTCAAGGCTTGAGGTTTGCATGTCAAGGAAAATGAGCCATAAAGAGACAAGTAGCTCATCCTTAATTATGTTACTGCAAGGCTAGGATCAGAAACAGGAGGCCCAAGTCCTTCTCTCTCATACTATATATCCTCTCATACTACAGCTGCAAAAGATAAAGCCAGATATGCAATATTGAAGTTCCGTGGTGTACATTAACACAGGTCTCAAATGAGCTTAAAAGACTGCATTTCTGAATAACAAATAGCAAAAATTCAAATTCCAGTCAGTCTTTCAGTCTCTAAAATGAGGGGAATGACAAGCGTAGTTGACATCAGAGGCAATCCAAAATATTCCCTTTGAAACTGATTTCTACGTCTCATCTTCAAACCCTTTACCTGATTACTAACGAGTGGCAAAAGTGATTTCCAGTCCAGTCCCCCCTCCCTGCTCCGGCTAAGGTGCACATGCGTTTAAACGAGCAGGAAAGGAGCCAGAGGTGGGCTACATGCCGCCAGGAGGCCCAGCGCCTGGAAAACTCACAGGAAATCACTTACTGGTGCTTGGGAATTGTCCCTATTCGGAATCCTAAACCACCACACACTAACTGAATCTTCAAAAGCCAAATATCCCAAACAAAGCATATCTTTGACTTGACCCCACTCTACAAGGATGAGAAAAGCAACTCACCCAAAATCCATACTTTCGCATCTCAACTTCCACCACCTCAGCAGTTTAACAATACGTATTTTGAATCACAGCACCACTTGCAATAGTATAAAAAGAAAACATTCCTGGTGGGTTATAAATGCACAAGCAGTATGGACAATATTTACCTTACAGTGAGCTGGACCTTGCTCACGCAAAAGCTTATACTCAGGCTGAATCTTGTTGAAACGGGCTAACTCATTCACAAGACACATTGGGGTTTTCTCTTTGGGGTGTGCCATGTTAGAAGGAACTGAAAAATAACGTAAGAGCATTGAAGTCAACTAGCAGTATATAGACTGCTGCTCTCCCAGGGATATGACAAAAGAGGGAAAAACTGAAGGTCGAAGCATTTAGAGCAGCAGTGATGCAAAGCTGCAAACCACACTGGGGGTGCATGCCTGAAGACAGCTGGAATCTTTTCTGAACCAGGTGAGGCCAGGTAACCTTGAGGAGAGGGTGTCCTCAAAAGAGAGAGACTAGAAGTCAGGGGAATAACTAAGCCATGGCAGGCAAGCAAGATCTGGAATCAGATGAAGCACTGCTATTATAACCCACCAAGGGAATAACAAGGTCTTCTGGGCAGACGCACTGCTTACTGCAACAGCTGTCAGTTGTACCCTGTTCGTTATTTCACAAAACATGCCAACACCATTTCTCAAACAATGACTGTCGTTTCCCACACACTTAACTTCTCATTCCTGGGCGTCCCCTAGTCTGATCTCCAGAGGCTGCCATCCGCAGACCTTATCTATTTCTGAAAATGTAAGTACAATAAAATGGCCTTGGTGGGCAGGAGTTTTACAAAGTCAATAGGATGTGGATATAAGAACACATTAGAAGAAAAAGCAATAAATCCCACAGGACTGAAATAGTCGGTGCCACTGCCTTTTAAGACAGTTTCAAATGGCAAATGTGGGGAAAATTGAATCTCTAGGGACTATGTATGACAAGTCAAGAATGCTATCTGGTGAGCCAGTCCAAGGAAGTCTAGAGGTAGCGTGATAAATGCCATGCGGCTGAGAATGGGACAAGCTAAAACTCTGAAGAACAGATTTACAAAGGAAAGGAAATGAGAGGATGAAATGCAAGGGAAATTGTCAGGTATAAAGGGTTGAAAGGAATTCATTATAAGGTGACTCTGGCATGGAAGACACCCATGCTGACACTCCATTTCATTGGTTTTTGCCACTATGGTGGGGAGGGGCAGAATACTGCTTTTTTGGGTTTTTTATTCAGGCGTTTCAAGTCGTTTCTAACCAATGAACACATTTAGTTCATTTTTAGTCTCCTAATAATCAGATTTGAATGCTTCTAAACTGACTTCCTGTTTAAAAAGCTGTTTCCTTGTTCAATCTCTAATTGGTCTTCAGTATGATTTCTAAACTACCTCTAGAATCTCAACTTAAACTCACTTATTCAAAATAAAAATTAATAAATGCCAATGCACTTTTCTGCTTGCCAGTAAATCTGGCTGCCCCTTTGCTTATAAAATCTTATAGATATACAAAAAGGGGGCTTAAACCTACAAGAGTTCTTTGTCAGTTCTGGGAAATAATTTTAAAAGCAGAATTTGCCCATACAACAATGAATATCCAAAGAGGTATTTATTCTTCAATTCTCTCTGCCAGCCACCACTTTATAATAAACGAGTTTTGATAGTTTAGTTTTCACTTCCTTTTTTTACACTTTGAAATGGTCTGTTAACTGAGGCCTCCAGCAACCCAATACACAAACAAGTGTTTTATATCTGGGATAAAGAAGCTTGGGTGGTAATACTTTCTTCTGCTTCTTGAAAATAAATGTGAGAGCTCTCTACATCTGCAATCTACTTATCAGATTGGAAAACAGGCTGAGAAAACATTCGAAACAGAAGACACTTGGATTCATACGCTTACCTGCAGCTGCACTGGTGGATGTAATAGATGCAGAGGGTAAAGCAGAGTTTTGAATAGGTCTACCTGCATTTTCAGAGGGCAGAGAGCTAGTAGTAGAAGGAATACTCATCAAAGGCTGTGAGAGAAGAGCCTGGTTCTTGTTCAGTATTTGGCTCCCTGAGAGAGCAGCAGATGGGTTCTGAACTTGCACTTGAACTTGAGACATGGTCACTTTCAACAAAAGTGAATAACTGCAGGTAAACAGCTTTCAATGCAGGTTAATTCAGTGCTATGAAGTCTAAAGTTCTACCTAAAAGTTGTAAGGGAAAGAAAATAAAAAGGTAAATTATAGAGGAGGTATGAAATTGCCAATATTCAGTCAAAATTGGTGTCACCTACTCAAGTATGAAAATAGCCCCATTTAGCATGTAGCTATGTTGATGTATTTAGAACTGTTTCTCCTCGACATACAGTAAGGTTCCTGGCCTTGTGACTTTCTCACAGTGTTTTCAAATGACTTAGAATACCCACATGCTCTGCATGTTCATTCTATGAAGAAAATCAGTAGAGTATAATACTTATTGTTGAACATTAAGAGTTATGAACTACAGCTTATACTCAAAAATGCACATTTAAAAACATGGAGAGGTTTTTTCGAAAGTATATGGGACGTGGTAAGGGTTTCTGGCCTCAGAATTATAAGAAGCTGAAAGCAACTGGGATGTAACATAATTAATAGGTGAATGTAAACACTGCTTCCATTTAAGGGCCTGGTGCTCACATTGGCATCTTTAGAGCTTTCCTTTAAGTTGACTAAAAAAAGAGGATTTCTCACTTTTGCTATTTTTTTTTCCTTATGATGATAAGAGATCTATTTGTTTTCTTAAGAGGTTTGAGATGCCCTCATTTAGTTACAGACCCCAAACAAAAAATAAAACTGTTGCACCCACATCAGTGTTCTTGGTACTGAGAAATTATCTGAAGAACAAAGAATATTCTATAGTACTTGAACTATTAAAAGCAAAAGGAGAGGAGATGAAGGAGGAACAGATTTCGGACTGGCAATTTTACTGCTATGGCTGGCAAGTTAGAGCCTGGAGAGCAGAGGAAACTGTTTACTGAATCCAGTGAGCTCCAAAGGCACTTGTGTTTTCTAAATACATTTCGATTTCTCCCCAAGTCAAAAGTAAAGACAGTTCTGCTCATTTTCATGGCCATCCTTCAAAAAGCTGAAAAGAGTGAAGCAAGGCAAACGGACCCAAAAATAACCAGTAGCAACCAAGAACATAAAAAGCCAACCAAAGCAGAAACCAGCAAACTAACAAACTAGAAATTTTAATACAGAGTAAATGTTTGTCACTTTAATTTTTTTTTTGAGTCACAGAATGATTTTTAATGAAAGCTGGATCTCTAGAAAGAGATGAATGACCAGAGCCATTAAGTTACTTGAGGAGTCCCGGCACATTCTCTCTTGCTGAGAGCAAGAAGGACTGCAAAACTCAAACACAGCAAAACCAAAACCTCAGCTGAAATGTGACTTTGGATCATAGAGGCATAAACATTATTACCCTATTCAACAAAACTGCCCAATTTGCAGTTGTTCCTTGTTTACTTTTGGAATCAGGACAAAATAACAGAGCTCCGCTGAAGATCTAGATAATGAGTCTTAGCAGACAGGCTGCCAGTGGCAAGAAACAAGTCCAGAACCGTTTAAAGTCAGCAATGACCTTGTTTCATTGTTTTTATTTCCTTCTGCTGCCAAAATAGAAATATTTCTCTCAATCTTCCCCCTACCCCTCTTATTCACCCACTTCCCCTCCCTCTTTCTAAACGCTGTCTGGAGGACATTTTTCTACCCGAAAAAAAAAACAAAAACCAACATAATTTATAGTGTACTAACAATTTCAGAACACCAACCACACGTCACAGGTCAAAAATAGCCCAAAGCAAGGTGTTTGCTTCAAATTCTGCCTGTATCCCAGGAGGAGCACCCAACTCTGCCCTGGGTGGCTCTCAGAATCTGAGACTGAATGAATGAACTAAATTTAGAAAGGGAGGGGCCCAAAGGGATTTTTTTTTGGCTAATACTGTCTAGAGCAGGCCAACTGCCAGCATCTCCATCACAGACATAAATACACAGGTTTTCTAGAAGTTGAGAAAGGGAACAAACAGGCTTTTAATTAAGACTGTCCCAAAAATGTTAACCTCAAGTTCACCTGGAGGAGTTATGTCTTTACAACAATTAGCTGAAATAAGTAGTTCAAAACTGCAAATAAATTCTAAACCCTCCTAAAAGGCTGTGTATTTTACAAATTTTTAATTTCCAACAATATAACCAATAGCAAAAAAATAGCACAAACAGTACTCATTTGCTAATAAATTTTTAGTCATTTGCTAATTTAACACATCTCTGTGTCTTTAGGCCTGAAAAGAGAATCTAAAGCAGTGGTTTTAAAGAGGGAGCAATTTTGTTCTGCAAGGACATGTGACAATATCTGGAGACATTATTGGTTGTCACGAGTGGGGGATGGGAGGACCTACTGGTATCCAGTAGGTAGAGGGGCCAGGGATGCTGTTTTGAGTATATACATATACTAACCCACAAAATAAAATCTAACTAACGTAACAAGTACCTTATATTCTTAGATAGGAAAAGAAAATTCCTCTTTCATCTCAAAAGGCTCTAAAAACCTGATGCTAATATTTTACACAAACAGATGTTCCTCTTCCAAAGAGAAGCCAGACAGTAATCATAGTTATAAATGGGGGAAATATGTCCTTTACCCATATAATTCAAATAAGAAATAAAGCTTTTCACGACTGCTATTTATACAGCTCACATTAGCATTCAGGGGAATCGTGGAATTTTGGAGATATTACTTCTGTATAAATTTAGAACCTGTTGCTCAACAGTGCTCTTGTCCTGAAGATTAAATCCTTAACTGAAAACTTGGCTTTTTCCTTTAAACCTATCTTTAAGGATTGTTTTCCAGCAGATAAATTAGGGACTCAAGAGAGGTCAAAATGCGATGCTGGAGTCTTCTTATAGAAGAACAATATTTTACACACAGTAAAATTAGGTCGAAAAGTCTGCAGCACAAAGACCCCTCAGTCTTCCCGGGCACTGGAAACACCTTGACTGTTAAGCCTGTGTTGTGCTATTTCCCCGCCTCCTGCCTCCCGCACAGAGGAGGGCCTTGGTTTTTTTCCTATTTGAAGAGCTTTAGACACCAACTCAGGAAAACACATTCATCTTATTCGCAAATCCTAAATTTATGCAGCATATATCAGCACTATATCACCAAGAGGGGTGATATAACAGAATTATGGGTACCTCTTTTTAAAGACTCCTAATTCCAAGTCCCACCCATCCCTCCAGGGTCCTAACTTTGGCTTAGTGACACAAAAATCTTCTCATAAAAATGGAGTCTTGTGGGAATGGAGTCAATGGAATTGTAATAGATAAGCATGATATTGGGGGTGGGAAGGCAGTAGATGGGGGAGAGGGGGGTTGTTACTTTGTGAGGGGTGAAAAGGGTAACTATTGCATTGTTCTGTACACCTGAAACTAACAATAAAATAAAATAAAATAATTTTTAAAATGGAGTCTTACCTTGGCTGGCAGCTTTCATTTTACAAGTGCCAAATACCTTTAAATGGGTTGTGGGGAAGAGGAATACGGGCACATGAACACTACAAAAGCATTTTTTTTTTATTATACATGATGTGCTAAAAAGTGATCAGGATATAAAATGCCTATTCCTCACTCAGCTGTCAATCTATCCAGACTAGACCATGCTGAGTGCACAGTCTAAGTGATTTTAATACCCAAGAAGGCCGACCCTTCTACAAAGAGTTTACAGAACTATCTGCAGCAGTGCTTAGTCTTACTTTCAACTAACAGACTGTTAAATCATTGTAGTATGAAATACCTACTTCAGCAATTATGGAAAAACATTATTTTTAGTATCTCATTTTAACTGGATTAATCCATAATTTATAATGAAGTATCTATATTTTTGTGTAATCAACACCTCATTTATCATTGTAATAAGTAATGTTTCCAAACAAGAAGTGTTTTTAAAAAGAGAGAGAAACAAAAGAAAGAAGTCATCCCATTCTGGACAAGATTTTAAGATAGCCACAAACATTTCACTAAATCTCTCCCCTTCCAAGTCTTTCATTAAATCTAATGTAGTATGGGTGCACAGATGCAGGAGAGTACTCCAGTTCCTTCCCATGATAAAGCATTACCAGTATCAATAGCGATTTTAGATATATTCATTCAATATTCAACAAAAATGTATTAAACATCTACATGTGAATCTTTACATAGCAGGCTGTACATTCTTCAGTAACAGAAAGAATCTATTTGTTAAACTTTTCCTCAGAGACACAGAAGAGATCTTTAAGCAACCAACTGTAAATGGATCCACCTGTTCTCTTTAGTTTTTGAGAGGCTCCACCTCAGGGAAACTTTGTCAATAACAACAAAAGGAATAAACCACTTTTCCTACAATAGTCTTGCAACACACCTAAAATAACTTTACAGCCAACACTTATTTCCCAGACTCTTTTCTGACACATCTTGCTAGTTGCAATGTGGTTGGTTGTATGTTTTCTGCAAGTAAACTCACTCCCCCCACCCCCACTCCTCGCCATCCCCCTGCCCCCTGGAAACACCCGTTAATTATCCCAACACCAGCAGACAGGGCACCCACAAGTACAGAAACATGGCAATCGCTATCATCCTACATAATCATTTCCAAAAAGACAAAGTCAAGCAAATAATGCCCAATAGCATGCCCATACGTCAAATCACTACTAAAACATTCTTTAAAAGAAATACAACCCAACTACTTAAAAGAGAGAGAAAAAAAAAGACTACTACTATTCTTGGTACTCAAGAGAAAGACACAGGACAAGTAGCCCTGAGGAGGTACACTTACTTACAAGAAATAAAAACAGCTAAAAATAATGTCTGGAAACAACCCAGGCTGTTCAAGACCTTTGCATCCAATACAAATGACTGAATGTGGCCCGTCTCACACTTGGCTTGATGCCAATTGGGCAACGGAGGATTTTCTTTCCATACAAATATAACCACTGGGTGATCCACTTAAAGAAACACTTCCTAAAAGAGAAGTCATTATTAGTTATTCATACTAGAAAAACCATCACACCATACTGAGTACTAAAGTGAAAAAAAAATTTACCTCTGCAGCCTAATCAACTGTAACCCTTAATTTCTTTTCTAGCTTTGAAACCTTATCAAGCTCCCCTCTTCCCTTCCCTAGAGAAATTCTGAAAATTAACACATTATTCTTGTAAATGTGTTTTTAAAATGTAACTTATAAAAACACAGAAAAATGTTTTAAACCAATCAAAATTATCTATTCATGATTTGCCAAGAGATTTTTAAAAGTAGTCACGTGTGTCATACTCGTCAATAAGACGGGCTTGGCTCAATATAACAGTTAACTCACTTTTGCTTTCAGAAAAGGGAAACTAGTCTGTAACCATGTGCCATTTGCGTAGAAACACGCCTGCATTTACTATCATCTTCATGCAAAACAAGACCAGTGCCCAGACCCAGTTTCTAAGAAACCAGCCTTGCTGCTAAGTAGCAACCAGCAGTGTTACTTAAATCAGACCAAACTTCTGAGTTGTGGCTTTCAATGCTACTCGCAACTCAAACAGCAACTATAAGTCCAACTCTTGGCAACTCACTGCCCAGTGCCTCCATTTCCCCAAATCACTTTGTAATCGGATATTTGACACAGCCTCAGTCATAGCTAAAACACTGAAGGAATCCTGAGGCTTGGTAAATTACTCAGGTCCTTGAAAAGAAAAGCATCTTACAAATTCAATGTGATCAATGTAAACCCATTCATTGAGCTTTGTACAAGTTCTCTAATTTCCTTATGTGTCATTTTCCTCATTCCTAAAGGAAGTTGGGTTAACTCATCCACTAATCACTACCTCAGAGATATGCATGATGTGCTTTCGGCTCTTACAGGTAATGTGCTAAGAAACACAAAGCAGTGTCAATGCATGTAGTGCGTTTTGCAGTGCCCTGATTAAAGACTGTAAAATTCTAGGAACAAGCCCTACACAACTTTTTTGGTCTAGATCACAAGTGGCCAGTGGTAAACGGAACTTGATTCATAACCCTATTTCACAATAGAAAACAATGTTGAATTATTTCCACAAGTTTAAAAACCAAGTTTAACATAAACAATCTTAGAAATCAAAGGCAAACTACAGAAGTTTCTAACCAAGATACTTACTGACCAAGTGATTTAATGCCAACTTCAGGGACCAGTTTTCACGTCTCTACATTTAAAGTATATGGCAGAGCTGGCTAGAGGGTTTTACATTCTTGCCAACAATTTATCCTGTATTTAATTACTTTCTAATTAAATCTCAAGAGTAAAAAGAAATTCAAACTGTATAAAATATCTTCTGTTTATAATATTACAGCCAGAAGTAAAAGTCATTTTCCACACTAGTCACTGAAGAATTTTAAAATGTTACAGATTATGAACAGGCCTGAAACTATACAGTCAAATTATGTGTACCTTAAAAAGAGGTGCTCCAGGAAGAATGCTGTTTTGGTTCAGGTCTGAGAGGTTATGTTGTTAAAAAGCTCCTGGAAAATAAGAAACAATAATAATTTACTAGAGTAGATCTTGTTCTGAAAATCAAGATCTATATTGCTAAAGTTTTGAAAAACCCTAAAACTTACAAGTTAGTTTCTAAAAACATGATGTCATGGATTGAAGCAGCAAACTGGAGTCTACAAAAGACACAACTGCCTGGGAACTAGGTAAAGAGTACTTTGCAGAGATTCAAACATAAGACACCGTAGAAGTTTCCTTTTCAATCTCAATTACTTCCTGGTAAGAGAGCTGTGAATACCTAAGAATTAATTTTTTAAAAAAAAGAAACTGGATATCATACACTGCCTGATCACACAAGCCTGATTTTTAAACATTTAACTAGCGGCTAAATATTTTATTCGTAAATGTCCTTACCATGTGCTTGGTGATACAAATACAATTACACAGGAAATTTTACAAAAAGGCACTTTGTACATAAACATTCTTACATTAAATTGCAAAATGAAAAAAAAAAAGCACATTACCTGTAGTAAATCCATATCACAGTAATTCTTTAGAACTGAATTTCAAGTGACATATGAATTTAATTCTCAAAGTCTCAGGTCTGCTTTATCTAGAGGTTCTCCCCTTTTTAAATAACGGTAGTTGGTAGCAAACAGAATTCCTTACCTTGAGATGCTGTTTGCATGTTTACAACATAAAGTAATTTTGCTCATTTCAATTTCTCACTGCTACTGTGACGTAATGCACAATAAAAAAGTAGCTGTTCACTGTCCAAATGATTTTAGAAATAAAATCATGAGCTGTAATTTGTTCTGTGGTATTTTAACAACTCAAGTTCTTTGTTTTTTTGGTAAATAGTGTACTATAAACTAGCAACTTTCCAATCTAGAACCCTTTGTTCCATACTCTTATCCATTCAAAAGATTAGCATGAATGGATCTGAAAAAGGCCTCAGAACAGCCCAGACAAATGGCTAAGACCACCACATAATAGAGCCCATGCCTTTTACCAGTAGGGGCATCCCACCACTCAACCCCAACTATGCTGAACAATTATGGTAAGTTTGGATATCTATAGTTTTCTAGCCCAAACCAGAAGTTAAAGAATTAGATTGGGAAAAAAAGGAGCTGCCAGAGTCAAACACAATGACAACAGTAGGAAACAACCACCAACAACTCAAAGTGAAAAGGGGAAGGGGGGAGAAATACAGCAGTCTGCAACCATTTGGCCCTCAAACATCTGTACACAACACAAATGATAGCCAACATTCATATGCACGTTCATACTTCCATGAGCAAACATGTTTAGAAATCCCCGGACCATTTTCAAATGATAGTCCAAAACCATCGTGATCATTACCAATATATATATACAGCACTTACTCCAAGCAGCAGTAGAGAAGAAAGACTGTGGGTTAAGCCCAATTTCCTTCTTTTCCCACTCAAGAAAGCATACCAGAATCCAAGAGAGTGAATTAAATTCATTGCGTATTCACTCAATAATTACTGAAATCCTACTATCTGCAGGCACTATTCTAGGCACAGGGGAGAGGAGCACACAAATAAGATGTATGTAGTCTCCGTCCTCATGGAATTCACATTTGTATAGGAATAACCGTGAACCCAACATAAACTTAAATAATTAACAGTGGCCTTTTAATCAGCAGTAACAAATCATTCATAATACACACATCACCTCATAACTAAAGAAGACACTAAAAAAACGTAAACAGAGCTCTGTACATGCAAAATATGGAGTTAGGATAAGGGCAAACCAGCTAGCAGCCCACGGCTGTTTGGGTACAGTGGAGAAAATTCTTGACTGGGGATCTGAGTTTGACTCCCAACTCTGGCGCTCAGGTGAATAACCCTGAGCAAGTTATACCTGTAGGCCTCAACCTTTTAACGTATTAAGCGGGGTTCCCACCACCAATTTCATGTGATTAATAAAACAATCATATGATTAATAAAACAATCATATTACCAGTGAATTAACTGGTAATATAGATGAAATGCTTGTAAACTATGACATGCCATACCAAAGTTAGCTGTTAAAAATTACTTTCTTAGGATACACAGTAATTGATATTATAAAATGGTACTAATAAATCACATTCAAAACACACTATTTAAGAAGGAAAAAAATGTAGCAAACTTATAAAGAACCTCATTCAAAAAATAATTTAAATTGATAAATTCTCAGGTAACAGAGAAAAATTAGTACCTAAAAATAGTCATCTCTAAATGTTCTAGACCGTAAAAGTTCACTCAACTACAAACCAAAAGGAAACTTATTTACCTAACTATATTAGAATATCATCTAGGTAAAGGGTCACGGAACCTCAATGAGCAGGTTGGTTAAATTGTGCAACAAAGAACATAAGCCTCCGAGCATAATCAGACTTATCATTACATATAAACTATCTTCTTTCTGACAGAGGAAAGGACTGCCTAGCATTCTGTACAAAATCACAATGTCATCAGCAGCCAATGGCCCTTTTTGCATCAGGGTGGAATCAGCAAGGGTAGAAAATTCATGCCTCAGTTAATTTTAATCTATAGAAAGGGTGACTTCAAAAAAGCAAAAATGTGAGAGAATCAGACAAAACCTACTTAGATCATAAAGCTCACACGTGAGGGGAGCCAATCTAGTCACAACTGAAGAAGCATTATCTGCTCACTTCCATCCCCACAAAAGACATTTCCCACACCTTTTCATGATTAATGAGACACACATGCCACTACAGACTGCCCCATCACCTCGGTTAAGGTTAAACACAGAATGGAAACTCATACACTCTGTCACTAAAATTCCAAATGCAAAGGCAGATTTAATTTCATTGATCTAGCCTTTTAAGGCTAGTCATAAGAGATGACTCCTACTGCCTGGGTGGAGAACCAAAGAGGCTTCTCATTTAGGAGACCACTGATTCAAAGAAAATAAAAAAGAAATTGTTCATGAGGCAATTCAATACCACACAGAAAGTTATATTAAATATTTCCAATACCATTAGCCAAGAAATGGGTGTTAGAAATGGCGGGGACGGAAGCAAAGACAGCAACCACCACCTAACCCTATAAAGCTAACTAGAAGTTCGGTTAACTCATTTCCAGTACAGCAGAATAGTATAATTCTAAAGAAACTTAATTTTCTTAGTAACAACCTTGTCTATAATTAATAAATCATTTTCAACAAACTTTCCGAAGGATCACAGCAATAATTTAGGGGACAGCCTCCTTCAACACAAAGGTTATTGAAATATCCTCTTCCCCAGTTACTTCTAAGTACCCCACCCCCAACCTTGGAATCAGCTTGAAAGTTTTAGTTTAATTTGACTGCTGCAATCTATCACAACAAACAAAAGTAAACTGTAAACCTTCCAACTATTTCAAGGGGATGACAAATGGGTTTCATTTTGTAAAACTGAGCTACTACAGAACCAGACTTTTTTTTTCAAATTGGTCTAAAGTTCTAGTGAACAAAATTCATGCTAGCTGTGGTGGGTGGGAGATGGGGGAATAAATTATCCTAAACAAAAAGCACCTGAGCATATTTAGAGATAAAAGTGTGGTTCAGTGCAAAGAGCTCAGGACCCCCCTCCAGTTACTTGGCCTCAGCTATTGCATTATGGCCCTTCCGTTTGCAAAGATGTTTGCAAGTATCAGAAATACAACATAAAACGTCTACTTCAACCCCTGGCACAAAGGAAGAGCTCAATGAACAGCAGCTTTTATATTATTAAATTCAATCTGACCTTTCAGATTCCTTTCCTGCATCAAATAACCCTCACCCGGTAATCCTAACCTGGCACATGGTACGAGCTCAATAAATAGTAGCAAATATTATTATCCAGCAAATTCGCTAATCCTGTGCTCAGTCGCATAAACATCTATAAATATAAACTTATAGCTACACACCACTTGTTAAAAAAAAAAAAAGTATTTTAAATGGGAAGAGAGAACATGCTGACTAAAATCAACCCACTCACTGGGCAACCAGTTCTAAAGTGACATCAAATATAGAGACAATTTGATGAGCAATCACTGTAATTTAGGAAAAAGACCCCAGGGCACTTAAATAGATTTTTCTTAGACTTTGTAGTCTGGTAAACATGACGAAAAACCTCTAGGGCAATTATGACCTCTGTGTTATGTTATAATGGCCTGTTTTGCTTCCATTACTGCTATAAATTCACAAAGTTATTATACTTCCCTCCCAAATTAGATTCCAGATTAAACAGAAGCAGATGAGCCATAGATTTAATATTTAGAAGCCTAATTTTTAATCAAAAGCAAATACTTTCTTGGATAGATTTTTCTACCTTTGCTTTCAATATATTTTGAGGGAGCCCCCTGAATATACTCCTTTATCAAATAAATGAACATGTGTAATTCCAGAAAATATCATTTATTTCTACCTCCACTTACCCTGTGATATAAATCACTTTTACATCAACTTTATTCACTACCATGGGAATGTAAACATTTTTTAAATAAATTAAGCTCTCTGCAATAATTTCACCATTTTTTAAATAATGAGTAATTTTCTTTGGTAAAGTTTTTCAATTCAGGGCATTAAGTTTTGGGCAAAACAGATATTCAAGCCATCCATCTGGTGGCATTTGTTAAAAATCAAAATAGCTATATATTATAACCTTACCATCTCCTTTGCAAGTGAGAACCAAGTATTTGGTCAACATTATTCAAGCTTTGTAATACTTGATTTATCAATAAGCACACCTGGGTGCAAAAAATTCATCAAACAATTTCCTTTAAAAAGCAGAGTTCTGTAGACAAAGCAAAATTGGAAAGGAAAATCAACAAAGCTCTTGGCTTTTAGAGATCCAGGAATACCATACAGAGCTGTCTCAATTTAAAATTAACAGTGGTAGCTATGCATGCTTAAGTATTTAATGTGATGTTGCAATTTATTTCAAAATGTATCAAAAAATAAAATGGATTAATGAATTGAGATGGAATAGACACATGATAAAACAAGTACAGTAAAATGTTAATGGCAGAGGGTAGGTAGCTTAGAGGTGTATACTAAAATTCTTCAAACTGTTATATATTTGCAATTTTTCATAATAAAATGTTGGATAAAAATAACCACAGTAACCAACATGTGTTCTCATAGTTAAATCTCTAACTTGTAAATTATATTTTGGGGAATAGCATAAAAGTCTATATAGCCTTGATTTTGATGAAGTTTTATTTAACAAAAAAGTCAAGTAGAAAATCACAGCAGAAATATTTCAACGACAAAGGTCTCCATTACCAGAAGTTAATTTAAAACAACCTGTCATAGGTCCAGTGTGAAACAAAATCTGTCATAAAGTTCTCTAAAAACTTCTGAAGGTTCCAAAATCCCATTCTGAGAGAAAGAAAGCAACCCCAAAACCTCTCATTTGATGGGAGGAGTTCACATTTCCCCAAATTGAGCCAATTCTGCATCACTAAGTAGGACATCAAATAAGATGATCCATTTTGGAGGTTCATAAAAATAGGCCCCTGGAATTGACTTATGACATCATACAAAAAGATACTTTTCTCATGAAAGTTTTATCTTTCTGCTGGTAAATTGCACTCACTCCATCCAGTAAAAGGGCAGCAGAGTACGTTTACAAACTGAGACCCACTCTGTGCCTTTGTGAAACACCTTCTCCACTGCTGTATGGGGGAGAGACTGGCTGAAGCAGCACAGGATAGCCCCGTGTTTAATGATTACACCCCGAATAATGTTAATGAGTTGGACTTCAGAATTGGAGGGGGCAGGGAGTTCTATGAGTCATGCTCATTTCTAAATTTAAGATAATCTGTATATAAATGAGCTTTCTGGCTGAATCTTTAAAAAGAGCAAATTAGTCTGAACAAACTGTATTTATGGCAACAATTCCAAATACTTGAAAGTTTTACTTTAAGCCTACTGGGAAGCACTATGTATTTTTTTTAAATAACGTACATTACATTTTGTGTCCTTCTTAGACACCAAGTTGTTTTTGGTTTTTTTTCCTCTAAGTTAATTTTAAGAGGTATGCATATCCCTCCCCACCTCTCAGGTTGTAAAAACTAAAATTTAACATACATTTCACTGTAACTGATCAAGCTCAAAAATAAGCCTACACAACTGAAATAACAATGTTACAGGTCTAAAAGCTAGAAACTGTTCATGACCAGAAACGTGCAAATTAAGCAGGAAGACAAACGATGTATTGCTATCAACTTCTATTCTAGGAGCCATCTCTTTTTGGACAAGAAAGAAAAACATGAATATCTATGCTGTGAATTCATTCATACTTACTAAACGTATGTAAATACAGCAAATGGCATATGTGGAGGTGGGGTCTTTAGAAAATAATTCTACAACAGAGAGTTTTGAAATCAAATATCCATTCCTTAATTTTTAACCTAAGGTGACAGCAGCATGTTTACACAAGGATTTAACGAAACTTTCTAAGTTTCATTATGAATTATTAACTGTTTAATTTTGACACAAAGTTATTCTCCATTAAAAGTTATTTTAATAGGTAGATCTCTACCAAAACAGGTTTAGGGATCTGTATTTCTGATTGCTTTCCAATTATAGACATTAATAGCTCAAGAGTTGTCGCTTCTGCAAACACAGAAGCCAGGAAGTATTGTGGATATGATTTTGAGGGGGATAAGCACTGAATCAAAAGCTAATTTGGCTTTTTTTTTTTCTGCTGTATAGTAACCATGTAAAAAGAGATGATGAGAAGTCCAACAAACAAATTGAGAACTGTGATTCTACTACAAGTAAATTTTGTGACAGATTAACAGTCTGGGGGAATCTGGTAAAATTATATGTTTAGGATTTGTTTCAAAACAGTTTGGGGTAGGGAGTACTGCATGAAACAAGACTGACCCTGGCTATGAGTTAATAATTATCAAAGCTGAGTGACCAATATATGGGAATTATGCTATTCAATTTTTGTATGCTTTCCATAATAAAAAGTTTGGTTTTTTTTAATTAGGCTATCTACTGCAACATTAAAACATCATTTCCCTAACACTACAATTTTCAATATGGCAGAAGACATGATTTGTTTTCTGTTGGTTGTATAGTTGTTTGCTTAGGTGTTTTTAAAGTCATCCAAAAGGATAACTATTGCATTGTTCTGTACACCAGAAGCTAACAATAAAAAAATTAAAAATAAATAAAAATAAAGTCATCCAAACAAAGATTTTTAAACTAGAAACGATGGTAAGCCTAAGCGTCAAGAAAATTCTAGGAAAATGTCAATAACAGGGAGACCACTTTGCATCATGAGTGTTATTGAGATGGGTGTAAATCAAAACAGTTTAAGTTCTGTAAGGAAATTTATTACCTAAAATAATCCAATGCATGGGAGGATCATTCAGTAGAGCAAACACAGGCCTTACTCAATTCTGTAAATTTAAACCTCTGTGAGTTGCATTTTCTTAATGAAGGGTACACCTATACGACGACTAAGTACAGAACTAAAGGAAACTCTGCATCCTTAATTAAGTTGCTGTTTTATAAATCCCACCTGTCACCAGGATGACTGAAACTGCTCTCTCTACAATCCGACTGTATGTTTAATTTTTATTTCAACAAGCAGCCATGTAATTTACATTTAGTAAGCACGCCGATTCTTGAAAGCCCCCAAATCAACCAAAAATCCGGTTTAACTCTCTTTCCACCACCCTCTACACAAGGAAAGCTACAAGCAGAAGGGAAGAGTGACCTTAAAAACGTCCCCACAGCCAGAGAACAGAGGCAGAACAGACCGAAGCACACATCTTCGCCCAGCAGAAGAAAACTTCCACATAAGCAATACTGCGACACGGAGGTGGGGCAAGGGCTTAAAAGGAAAGTCGGCCAACAGGGACGGAGGGAATAAAAGCACAGCTGCAGTGAAAAAAAAGTTAGACGTTAGAGATGTAGCCGCAAGAAAGGACACACATTTTCCAGCTTCGTACACCCCCCTTCCAGAGCCTGGCACATCAACAAGCGCTCCAGAAAGGTTTGCTGAACTCAAGGAAAGCTTCTGCCAGCAACTTTCCCAGAAATGAAATGACAACAAGAAGCCTGAGGATGGGGGGGGGGGGGGGGGATGGACAGGTTGCTCCTACGGAGGGAGCTGGTGAAAATCGTGCAGGTGGCTCCGCAGAGGAGATGGAGAGAGCAGAATCTATCTTACTTACAGAGTGTCCCAATTAAACGTACACCCCTTTCAGGTATGAACCACCCCAAACAATAAGCCGGCGCCGGCGGTAGGCACGCTGAACCTCTCTGCCTCTACGGAAACCCAAGCGGGGAGCTAGGTCAACTTCGGTCCACTCTCCCCACTAAGTTATACCTTAATATCACGCTAATAAATTATGCAGACGGTTTATTGGGACACGCTGTGGGTCTGGCACTCTGATAAGCGCTTTACACGCCCCAATGCACTGAACCTTAACAGCCTGAAGAGGCAGGGACAGCATTAGCCCCTTTTTCCAACCAAGGCACAAAGAGTTTAGGTGACTCACTTGCCTACGGGGACGGGGCTGGGATTTGTACCCGCGTAGGACACCTGGGTGGCGTTCCTAACTACTGCGCTACAGACCCGCCTGGGGAGATTTAGGTGCTCCGGGTCTCAAGGACTTCAAGCGGGGACCCTCCGCCTCCGCCCCGGGAATAACTTCGGCATCCTTGAGCGCCAGGAGGAATGAGGAAAGGCGCCGTGGCACCTGTTTCGGGCCCCAATAAGGGGTGAGGGGCTGGGGTCCAGGCCGCCCGGCGCCCCGACGCGGGGGGCGCGGGAGGACCCGCCTCCTCCGGGAAGGCCCCGCGGGCGGAGGGGGAGGCCCGGGGAAGGAGGCCGGGCGCGCGGGCCCGCCGAGGCCTAGGCCCCACCCCGCCGCCCACCTCCCCGCGGACGCGGACGCGGCGCCCGCGCGGGCCCCGCCAGGCCCGGCCCGGCCGCCTCACCTGGCTGTTGCCCGGCGCTCGTCCCCCGGCCGGCGGTCCTGGGCGGCGGCGGTCGCGGCGGCGGCGGCGAGAAGGGGAAGGAGGAAGGAAGAAGGGAGAAGAGGAAGGGACGGCAGGAGGGAAGAGGCGGAGTGGCCGCGGAGAAGGCTGGCGCCGCCGGGCCGGGGGGTCAGAGGAATGGGGGAGCCGAACCTGACGCGGCCGCCGCGGGCGCAAACCCTGAAGATCCGCTCCGGCACCCGCAGCCCTGCAGGAAGTGACGGGGGAGGGGCCTCTGCCCGCCCCCAGCCCCCGCCCGCCTCCAGCCCCGGCCCCACCCCCCGCCCGCGGCCTGGACCACAAGTCCCGGCGGGCGCTGCGTTCGCAAGGCACGCCGGGAACCTAGTGGGCAGGGGTCTGGCCCCTGTAGAGCCACCTAGGCCCGGCCTGGGCCCCGGGGTCTGCTGGGAGTTGTAGTTCATCTGGGAGGCGTGACCTGCCCGCGGGGAGCGAGGTTGGGCCTTCCTTCTTTCCTCACTCCCATTTGTTTTTCTGGTTTTCCTCTCCGTCCTTTTCCCGCCTCGGTCCCTACTTTTTCTCCTTTCCTCAATTTCTCCATCCGTAAATGTTTATTAAACGCTTGCTGTGTGCAAAGCACTGCTCCGAAAGCTAACAATATGGCGGTAAAGAGACACAAAAATCCCTGCCCTCATGGAGCTTACGTTCTTAGTCGGGTAAAACACAAAATTAAAGTAACTTTTATAGTGAGTTAAAAGGCAAGAAGTGCCAGATTGCTATTTCTTTCGCTCTAGATAAACTAAGTGGTTTTTAGCAGTCATCTTATATGATCTTACCTGGCAAGACATACATATTATTCTTACCGCTTGGTGTACCGTGGAAGAAAAGACCTGTACCTGGGCTTTAGCCCAAAGAGATAGATGAGTTAATAGCCCGCCAACCTGACCAATATCCGGTTGGGGCAGAGGTAGTCCCAAATCACAACCCTAACTGGGATTACCCACTCCAAGCCCAAAACAGGCGTCAGAGAGATCATATGGTCACTTGTCTAATTGAGGGGATGAAAAAAGGTATAATCAAGCCTGCAAACTACAGGAAATTACTCAAGGCCGGGATGAGAATCCAGCCCTTTTTCAATCCTGCCTGGCCGATGCCCTCAGAAAATATGCCAACCTAGACCCACCAAGCCATGAAGGGCCCACAATACTAATTCATTGGACAATCAGCTCCAGACATCTGGAGAAAACTTCAGAAACTTGAATTAGGACCTCAGCCCCCTGGCCCACATACCCTTCCTATTCTATTGAACACAACCTGCAAGGTCTCTAACAACCGAAATGAAGCCGAAAGGGAGTCTAGGATTAGGAAACACAAGGAGAAGGATCAGAGAAGGGCTCAATTGATAGCTGCTGCCCTTGCCAGCACACTTCCTGCGGAGCCTTACCTGCTCAGGCCCTCACGGAGGGAGACCCCTGAGGACCAGCCCAAACGTCCGCTTCACCTGCTACCGAGAAGGACACAGGAGTAAGGACTGCCGGCACCTCCTGGCCCTTGTCTGATTTGCAAAAAGAAAGGACACTGGAAGAGGGATTGTCCCCTTTCCTTTCTAGGAAGGAGGCCATCCAGATTCCAGGCTAGCCAAAAGGGCACCTCCTTCAATTAGTTCCAGCTAATGGTCATCGTTGACTATGAACCAGACGACTCTGATCCACTTGCATGATGGGCCCCGGGGTTCATCCAGGATCCCCTCCTAAACATCACTGAGGCCAAACCCAGGGTAACGCTTGATGTAGCAGGCAAAAATATTACGTTTCTAATCAATACGGGAAACACTTTCTCTGCTCTTATCCAACACTCTGGGCCCACACTTCCTTCAGCTCTTCTCCTTACAGGCATCAAGGGAAACCCAACAACCTACAGGTGCACTTTACCACTCCCATGCTGCCTCAGGACCCTCATTTTATCCATAGCTTTTTAGCAATGCCACAGTGCCCAATTCCCTTACTAGGGCGGGATGTTATGCAGAAGTTACAAACTGACCTCCACTTCATACCTACGCTTTCTCTACTGGCCTCTCTGTGGCTGTTACTTCCTAGTCAAGCGGGAGAGCCCATCCTCTTCCTTCATCCCTCCCCGGGTTAATAATCTAGTTGATCCTGCAGTTTGGAACCAAGAGATCCCAGGGAGGCCATATCCTATCATCCCAGTCCAGATTAAGCTGAAAGTCCACACAATTTTCCCTTGTAGGCCTCAATATCCTATCAACAATGAGGCCTTGCTTGGGCTTCAACCAACAATTAATTCATTCCTCGAGTACTGCCTTTAAATCCCCTGCAATTCACCTTGCAACACTACCATTTTACTGGTCAAGAAACCGTCTGGTCAGTACCAGCTAGTCCAAGACCTCCACATTATCAGTGAAGCAGCAGTCCCAATACACCGCTTTGTCCCAAATACATATACCCTATTGGGACTAATACCACCCAAAACGGAATGGTTTACTGTCCTAGATCGAAAAGATGCTTTCTTTTGTATTCCTTTAGATCCCCCGTTCCAATTTCTTTTTGTGTTTACCTAGACGGACCCTCATACGCAGGTCTGCCAACAATATACCTAGACTGTCTTACCACAGGGATTCTGCGACAGTCCTCACATTTTTGGACTAGCTTTAGCTGGGGACTTAAGAGACCTGTCCCTCCCCGGCACCACCATCCTCCAATATGTGGATGATCTTTTAATCTACAGTCCAGATACACAAAGCTCAGAGCAACATGCCACTGAGACTCTCAATTTCCTTGCTAGGCGGAGATATAGAGTATCAGCCCCAAAAGCCCAGATTTCACAACAGGTTACCTATCTAAGGTTTGTACTCTCGCCAGGGCAACGACAACTGAGCACCTCGAGGAAAGAACTTGTTATTTCCGTGCAGCCTCCCCACACTAAGAAACAATTAAGGACCTTCCTAGGTATGGCTGGATATTGCCAAATCTGGATTCCCCAGTTCGGAGTCATAGCCAAACCTTTACATGAAGCTTTAAAAGGTCCCGATTGTGAGCCTTTAGACCGGAACATGGAATTAGAGCCCGCATTCGGTTCTCTCCGGGAGTCTCTTCCTGAGGCCCTAGCCTAATCCCTCCCCAACCTCTCCAAGCCTTTCTCACTTTAAATCTCGGAGAGAAGGATTGCATTAGGGCTCCTTATTCAGACCTTAGGAGTAGATCCATGGCCAGTCACCTACCTATTAATGAACCTAGATCCCGTAGCAAAAGGCTGGCCTCCTTGTTTAAGAATTCTAGCTGCCTTCACTTTACTTTTTTTTTTTTCTCCTAAATTGGGGAATTGGGGGAGGGGAACAGTGTTGGGGAATTGGAGAGGGGGACCAGCCAAGTTGTTGTTCCTCAGTCTTAGTTGTGGAGGGCGCCAGTCACCATCTGGCTGCCCATCAGCAGCTCATAGCCTCTAAGCTCAAGGTGCTGTGTTCAATCTTAGTTGCGGGTGGGCATAGCCACTATCCCATGTAGGAGTCGAACCAGCAGCCTTGTGGTTAAGAGTGCATGCTCTATCCACTGAGCCATCTGGGCAGCAGCTCAGCTCAAGGTGCCGAGTTCAGTCTTAGTTGCAGGTGGGCATAGCCCACCATCGAACAGGCAGTCTTGTTAGGAGCACGTGCTCTCACCAACTGAGCCATCCTGCCACCTGTTGGCAGCTCAGCGGCAGCTCATTTCGGGCGCAGGGTCACTGGCCCATGTGGGAATCTAACCAGCGGCCCTATTGCTCAGAGCTCGTGCTCTTAAACTAACACTTAACCAACTGAGTCACTTGGCCGCCCCACTTTACTTTTAAAGGAAGCCTTAATATTTACTTTTAACCAGCCTCTGACCATTTACACTCCTCATCAGGTAATAAATATCCTCCTTGCTAAGGCCCCTCCCTCGCTGGCTGTCTGTCAAATGGTCGGCTAGCTCAATACCAAACCCTTCTGCTTGACTCCCCAGACTTAACTATTAAAACCTGCAGTACCCCACTCTTCTACTGGACACATCCACCCCGGAGGAGCACAAATGCTTAGAGGCCCTAAACCTCTCCCACTCTGCCTGGGAAGACCTAGAGGTCTTCGGGAACACTCTGTTCCCAAAACCCGACGCCACCTGGTTCACAGACAAGAGTAGTTTCATTAGTCGGGGGCAGCGGAAGGCTAGTTATGCCATTGTCTCCAGATCAGGGGCAATCGAGACAGGCTCCCTCCCCTTTCAACATCGGCCCAGAAGGCCCAGCTCATGGCTCTAACCAGAGCACTCCTTGTAACCAAGGATCTCAGAGTTGTGATCTATACTGACTCTAAGTATGCTCACCATACTCTCCATGCTCATGCAGCAGTCTGGCTAGAAAGGGGTTTCCTTACAGCAAAGAACAGCCCCATTAAACACAGGGCCGAGACCCTCCAATTATTTGAAGCTGTTAAGTCCTCCACCAGAGTAGCCGTCATTCACTGGCAGGGGACATCAATCCAACACGGATGAGATCTCCCAAGGCAATAATTTTGCAGACAAAACAGCCAAGCAGTCTGCCGTCTCTACTATTAAGGCCCTTCCGCTTTTTCCAATCGGCTTTACTTTTCAACCCAATCACACACCACAGGAGGCCCTTAAGGCTAGGGAGAGGGGTTAAACCTCCAACTCCCAGGGCTGGCTCATAAGGAAAGCTGTTAATCCCATGAGCCTCCCAATGGAAATTTCTCTTCCATCATACCACACTCCTTGGAGGTAAAGCACTCACTGAAATCATTGGGCGGCACTTCATAGACAGAATATACTAGCACATTGATAAAATATCTCCAAGACTTGTCCCATATGCCTTAGAACTAACCCTGAGGGATACCTTAAGCTCCCCCTCTATTAGAAACCATCCAGAGAAGGGGACAACTCCCAGGAGAAGACTGGCAGATAGGTTTTACTCATATGCCTCCCTGCAAGGGTTATCTTATCTCAGGGTTAACAAGGTTGGGGTTTGGGGATGGGGAATCTCTGACCTCTAGAATCACACTTCAGCAAAGAAGAATGCATACCTTGTGAGAGGTCCAGGACGCCGAGTGAAGGCACTGCAGATGCCCAGGCCTTCTCTCACTTACTCTGGAGATGCTTCCACACTATTTGAAAAGTTTATTTTTCTCTATGCCTATCTATCTATCTATCATCTATCTATCTATCTATCTATCTATCTATCTATATCTATCTATCTATCTAACTATTGTTCTATCTTTCTTTCCAAGGCAATATTTGCCTAATTTCCAAGGCAACTTAATTTGCCTAAGTTAATAATGTGAGATGCTGTGACTGAAGAGGCCTCTCCAGCCACAAAGGACTCCTTTCTCTGGACCAGGCCTCCCTACTTTGCTTCTTGTTACGTGGAATGAAACTGAATTTCAGGACACCAAAAGCAGTCACTGTCCTTTAGTGCCCTTCTAAGACAGTACTAAGCAATGTTCAGATATTTGCCCAGCCCTCTGCTAAAGGTGATTGATTTTTTTCCCTCATTTCCAAGCAGTCTGGATCCCATAGCTCACTTGAGTAAAGGAGCAGACATGAAACAGTTTCCCTAAACCCAAAGCTGCAGTCCCTGCACCATCAGGCCACCTCTTCAAAGGTGTAAAGGTAGAAGGTGACCCATTTCACTATCACCCATGGGAACTCAAGTGATGGGCCTATGACATCCAGTCTTAATTTTCTTTCCTTATTCCATACATTGAGGGGGAGATCCTTCTAGTTTCTTTCTAATCCAGACTTTGGATTTTATTCTATGCCTTGGGCCTGTTTCCTCAGTTAAATAGAAACACCAATGTCCTGTCTTACCAGGGGGCCATGAGGATTCCCAGAGCTTGATACCCTGTCTCATTTCCCCCATCTGAAGGGTGATAGTCCTCCCCTTAGTGTTGTGACATCCTAAGTGTGATGTTCTGAGCAGTCCATGCTATTACCTGCTTCTGTTAGTGGCTGGTCACTTGTCATTCCAGGGGTCAGGCATCCTTACAGCACTCTGTTCTCCTCCCACCCCCAACAACTGATTTTCTTACTGTCTCCATAGTTTTACCCTTTTCCAGAATGTCATATATGTCATGGGGCAGTATGTAGTCTTTTCAGATTGGCTTCTTTCACTTAGTAACATGCACTTAAGCTTCTTCCATGTCTTTTTATGGCTTGATAGCTCATTTCTCTCTCTATTTTTTAATAGGTAAGTTAAATAACAAGAAATATACTTTTTAGATAAAAACCAGCTTCTTACAGGGCTTTTATAAGCTTTGCACGTGCCCATTCCTAATTACAAATACATATGAGGTCTGACAGGTTCGCGAACTTGTTGCCAACGATGTTGCTAACTTTTTTTGATATCAGAGGTATAATTCATTATGAATTTGTACCAACGGGACAAACAGCTAACCAAGTTTACTATTTGGAAGTGTTGAAAAGGCTGCATGAAAAAGTTAGACGACCTGAACTTTTCGCTAACTGTTCATGGCTCTTGCATCACGACAATGCACCAGCTCACACAGCACTGCCTGTGAGGGAGTTTTTAGCCAGTAAACAAATAACTGTATTGGAACACCCTCCCTACTCACCTGATCTGACCCCCAATGACTTCTTTCTTTACCCAAAGATAAAGGAAATATTGAAAGGAAGACATTTTGATGACATTCAGGACATCAACGGTAATACGACAACAGCTCTGATGGCCATTCCAGAAAAAGAGTTTCAAAATTGCTTTGAAGGGTGGACTAGGTGCTGGCATCAGTGCATAGCTTTCCAAGAGGAGTACTTTGAAGGTAACTGTAGTGATATTTAGCAATGAGGTATGTAGCACTTTTTCTAGGATGAGTTCGTGAACTTAATTGTCCTCATATAATTTATCTGCTGGGAAGGAAAACAGAGAATTTACTTAACAGTCACAGTTTCTTTCTTTCTTTTCTTTCTTTCTTTCTTTTTTTAAAGATTTTATTGGGAATTGGGGAAGGGAAGGGGAACAGTATTGGGAGGTTGGGGAATGGGAACAGCCAAGTTATTGTTCTTCAATCTTAGTTGTGGAGGTGCAGCTAGTTCAGCTCCAAGTCCAGTCATGCCGCTCAGCTCAAGGTGCTGTGTTCAATTAGTTGCAGGTGGGGGTAGCCACCATCCCATGTGGGAGTCAAACTGGCAGCCTTGTTGTTAAGAGCGCATGCTCTATCCCCTGTGCCACCTGGGCGGCAGCTCAGCTCAAGGTGCTGAGTTCAGTCTTTAGTTGTGGGCGGACGTAGCCCACCATCTCGAACAGGCAACCTTGTTGTTAGGAGCACTTGCTCTCACCAGCTGAGCCATCCTGCCACCTGTTGGCAGCTCAGCTTGGGCGCAGTTCACTGGCCCATGTGGGAATCGAACCGGCGACCCTGTTGCTCAGAGCTCGCACTCTTGATTAAGCTATTAACCAACTGAGCCCCTTGACCAGCCCCAACAGTCACAGTTTCTTAATTCCGTCTTCTTCCTAAAGAAAAATACGCAATTCTTTTATTATTTGGCAAGAGTCAGGAAGTCTTCACGCCCTCGGAAGAGAATTTGACTGACAGTCTCTAGGTGCAAATAGAAAAAAACAAATCTAAGTGTCCCACTCCTGAACCTCAGCCAGCCCCATGGCTAACCTATGCCTCAGTGAAATATCATTCCTGGTTATGCAAAGTGAGAATTCAGAGTCATTCTCAAAGACAAGGAGTATTAAGTCTTCAGATTGTTGTTTTTCTTTTCTTTTTCTTTCTTCCGTGTTTTTAGTTTTAATTAGTTGCTATCATTCAAACACATAATAATCTGGATTTGAATCATCTCTTTAAAAATGAGGCAGATGTGGCTGCATGGAGCCTGCTGAACGGCAGCTACACCCTATAGATGGACATGTTCTTTTCATTTCATCACAGTCCCCACCCTGGCCACGTCGCTCATGTATGGTCCTTTCCTGTTCATGTTGACATTTGAGCTTGCGATGCCTGGCCTCCTGCGTAACTACATAGACCAAAGGCTGGTCTACGGAGCTAAAGACTCATCAGAAAGAAAGTCAAAGAATCTCCAAATGCAACTCTGAACTTACAGGAAGGAAAGGTGTTAGAAGGGCATTATGAAACCCTAGTTTCTGGGTGTAGGGACAGAGCATCCTGAAGCATTGTACCTTTAGCCAAGATCTGAAGGATACAAAGATCGTAACCAGGCAAAAGGGGTGTGGGAAGTGTCCAAAGTCGGGGGTGGGGTGGGGAAAGCATGTACAAGATCCCGAGGCAGAATATGTGGCCCAGGCTCCACAACAAAACAAATGACTCCCAAATTTAGTGGCTTAAAGAACAGCAATCATTTTATTATCTCTCACAGACGTGTGGGTCACGAATTCGGGAAGAGTTCGGCTACGTTCTTCGGACTTGGGGTGTCTAATGTGGAGCTGGACCACTGAGGCTTAGAGCGCCTGGGCGCTGACTAGGCCTCTTCCTCTTCATAAAGCTTTCCGGTCTATGCATGTGGTCCCTGCATGGGCTACTTTGAGCTTCCTCCTAGCATGGCAGCCTCAGGGCCCTCTAATTGTTCATCAGAATCGTTAAACAGTACTTAAGCTGCTGGTGGAATGGCAGCTGAAGGCTTCAAGAGTGAGTATCCCAGAGAGCAAGGCAGAGCCTGATGTGACACAGTCTTGGACATCACATAGAGCTTCATCCATTGTAGTTTATTGGTTACAAGCAAGGCACACACCTGTCCAGACCCAAGGGTAGGGGAGTTAGACTCCACCTCCTGATGGGGGAGTAGAAATGGCAGGTCTGGAGTTCAGAGAAAAGGCAGGGCTGGAAGACACAACATGTGAGTATCATTTCAGAGGTAATTGAAGCCTTGGGTTTGGATGTTAATGGATGTTAACACCTGATGAATTATCTCTGTTCCACCCTCATGGCCCCTTTGCACAACTTTGCACCCTTATAATTATTCAGTTATTTCCTGAGTTTGCTCTGTTTGGCTAGGACTATGTGATATGCTCTGTTAGTCACCATGGTGTTGCTGGTGTCTAACACAGTGCCTGGTACACATAAATTTCCATCAACTGCTGATGAATCACAGCCTCTTTTATCTCTGCTGGAGTTCCTAAACAACAAGGAACACCTGTAGGATTGATTGGTGCATATCAAGGTCACCCATACTATGTGTGACAAGGGAAAACAAGGTTGAGAATTACTTGCTAGTCTAGGTGAGTAATTCTCAAGATTATGTGAGGTGGATGGCTCCCTTAAGGCTATTTCAGAATCTTAGGGTGACAACAGTTTCAAGATATAATGAAAGACCCCATTTATCAAGTAATAAAAAAGGATTCCTAGGAATCAACTTTACAATAACGATGTACAATATATGTGAAGAAAACAATTTTAATTCTACAGAAGGATGCAGAAAAAGACTTGAACAAATAGAAATATTGGATCTACGGAAAAGTCATGATGCATGTTTGCAACAGATGGCACTAGTTCATTTTTGGAAGTACTAGAGTCATTGGCATCTATGTTATTCCTATGTCATTTGACAGCTGACAGTTCTAGCTTCATTCTAAAAATTATTGAGCGATTTGGTTGAGTTTTGGAGATTTTACAAGTTGAAGATGGAAGGCTAAATGTGCATTTTTGCCATATTTTACTGTTTTACTCCCATAAAGGGCAGAATGCGCGTCAAGCTTGTGAAAAGTTGCATAAAGTTTATGGTGACAATGCTCTACAAGAACGTCAGTGCCAACGATGGTTCACGCAATTCCGTGCTGGTGATTTTGATCTCAACGACGCTCCTCGGTCAGAGAGGCCCACCAAGGTTGATGACGACAAAATAAAGGCATTGATCGAGTCAAACCCATATTACATGACACAAGAGATTGCAGAAACATTGAATATCCATCATTCAAGACTTCATGACCACCTGAAGAAGCTGGGATACGTAAGCAAGCTCGATATTTGGGTTCTGCATGAACTCAAAGAAGTTCATTTGATGGCGCGTATAAACATCTGCAATATGTTCATTAAACGTGAGAAAAACGATCCTTTTTTTTTTTTTTTTTTTTTTTTTTTTTTTTTTTT
>NW_017731404.1:770426-863172 GCF_001890085.2 Hipposideros armiger
AAAAAAAAATTATTGGAGCTTGGATGGGATGTGTTGCCACACTCACCATACTTGCCTGACCTTACGCTGTCAGACTTCCACTTGTCTCGCTCTCTTCAAAACTCCTCGCGTGGTATAGCGTTCAATTCAGATGAGGCTGTAAATCAGTACCTTGTTCTGTTTTCCACAAAGACAGGTCCTTCTATGAATGAGGAATTATGAAACTCACTGAAAGATGGCAAAAGGTTATCGAACAAAACGGGCAATATATCATTGATTGACCTTTGATCTTTATATAAATAAGTGACCTTTGAAAAACATAGACAAAATATGTCATACTTTTCCGAAGACCCAATATAAACTACGTTCTTGCCTAGCAAGACTCTGAATCACGAAGATAAGACATTTGATGAGATCCCAATAAAAATACGAACAGGACTTTGTTTGGGAATTAGATTGAGCCATGTCTAAAATTCTAATGGCAAAATGAACAAGCAAACAATTCTGAAAATGCCTGACCAAATAGTAAACATACAATAAAGTCTTAATAATTAAAACTGTTAAGCACTCGTGCCTAATTCCACAAATCAGTGGGAGACAGAAGAAATTCCCAAATAAACACAAAACCCATGTAGGCACTTTGTATTTAATAAAGGTGGTATTTCAAATTGGTGAAGATAAGATGGATTTCATTCATTAAATAATTTGAGACAACGGTTTAGCTTCTATGAAACAAAACACCAAGTTAAATCCATACTTCATACCTTATGCCTGGAAAAATGCCAAATGAGTCAGGGTTTAAATGGAAAGAAAGAAACCATAAAAATACCAAAAGAATCCCTAGGAGAATTCCTTATAACCCTGAAGTGTAGAAGACCCTTTTCACTACATGTGGACTGTGACTGGTGCCCATTTGTAAACTGTTTATTTCCTGCTCAGGACACTATAACTACAGAAATTTAGAATAAGCTTTTAGAAAGTTTTCTAGCAAACTGACATTGCCACATTTTTACTGCATTTTACAAAAGTACCAGTCTGTAATAGATTGGAAATTGACAACGCTAGTCTTGCGCTCTAGACAGCACTGCTCCAAGGTTCAAGGATGAGTTGGACACAGTTCCTGCCCTTCAGAGCTCAGGTAAGGATGGAGGGAGGCAGAGTTGACAAAGGTGTCTTTGAGTTGAGCAAACACTGACATACAGACTTGATATATCTCTGAAAACGGTTAAAAAACACATAAGGACATGCGTTCACTCATTTATTCATCTAGCGGTTATTGAAGCCTACCATGTGCCAAGCACTGTAGTAAGGAAGCACTAGGGATACAGCAGGAAAAAAGATAGACACAGCCCTCACCTTTCTAGAGCTCGTATCTAGTAAGACAGACTTAAATAAGTTCACCAAATAAATAAATATAATGATCTCCAAGAGTGCTAAGTACGGTACGGGAAATAAAAGAGGAATGGGGTAGAGAGTGACTGTAAGATGGGCACTGCTGGTTGATAGGGTGGTCAGGGAAGGACTCTCCAAAGAGGTGCCATTTGAGCTGAAACTCAAGGATGGGAAAGTGTCAGACATGAATTGAGTGGAGGGAACAGTAGGTGTTCTTCACATACAAGACTGTGTGTGAAACCAGGGTATGAAACTTGCCACCATCACAACCATTAAAAGAGATCTGAGGCTATAATAAAGAAAAAAGAAAAGAAAAAAAAGGAAAAATAACAAGTGTTGGCCAAGGATGTGGAGAAATTGGAACCTACATACCTTTACTAGTGGGAATATAAAATGGTGCAGCCACTGTGGAAAATAGTTTGGCGGTTCCTCAAAAAGCTAAACATAGACTTTTCATATTTTCCAGCAATCTCATTCTTAGGTATATACCCAAAAGAATTGAGAACAGGGGCTCAAATATATCCTTGTATGCCAATATTCATTGCAGCAGTATTCACAATAGCCCAAAAGTGGAAACAACCCAAGTGTCCATCAACAAAAGAACAGATAAACGAAATGTGCTATATATGTACAACAGGACATTATTCAGCCATAATGAAGTTCTAATACATTCTACCACGTGGGTGAACCTTGAAAACATTATGCTAAGTGAAAGAAGCCCGACACAGGACAAATATTGTATATTTCAACTTATATAAAATGTCTACAATAGGCAAATTCATAGAGTGTCAATAGATGAGAGGTTACCAAGAACTGGGGAGTTATTGCTGCATGGGTATAGAGTTTCTGTTTGAGCCCATGAAAAACTTATGCAAACATACAGTAGTGATGGCTGTACAACAGTGTGAATGTAATTAATGCCACCGAATTGTACACTTTAAAATGGTTAAAATAAAGAAAAAGACACTAACCTACTTTTGTGGTACAACTACAACTCTGTTGCAAGTAGAAAGTGTTGATATGAAGGAGCAAACGGCTATGAAGGTGGATGGATAATTCAGGAGGGCTTCATAGAGGAGGCGATGTTTAGGGAAAAGTTGCCTAAAGGAAGTAATCACGAGCTGCGTTTAAGAGTAAGTAATATTTCCACAAGCAGAAATGAGGGGAAAATTTCCTGGTAATCTTGAGACCTAGTTTCCTAAGGCAGTGGAGCCACTGTCTGGGTTATAATCTTGGCTCTGTTATTAACTGGCTCCGTGGCCTCGGACCCCCCCAACCCCACCCCGTGCCTCAATCTCCTCATCTGTAAAATGGTGATAGTAATGGTACCTTCTGCTAGGGTTGCTGAGGATTAAATTAGTTAATACAAGTAAAAGAACTTAGATCAGTACTGGGTACATGGTAAACGTTCTATATGCGTTAGGTGTTCTCATTTTTAATTTTTTCTTTTTATGAAAATAAACGTTTATTGTGGAAAAAAACCCAAGAAAATAAAAATCACTTATAATTCGACCACCCAGAGTTAACCACTGCTAGCCGTTTATTGTACTGTCTTCCACAATTTTTTGTATATCCATATACACATACAGCGCTTATCCACCACGCACCTCTTGAGACTCTCTCCCTCAAACCTCGCACACTCCAACGTTCCACTGCTTTCTGAGCACCAAGACAATGAAATTTGACTAAAACAAAGCCCCGCCCCTTGATTGCAACACACGAAACCACGCCCCATATTGCCGCATGCGCACTCTAAGAGTCCGGGCGCTGTAGCTCGGCGAAGGCTTCTTCAAAACGGAAGTGATGTTGGCAGTGACGACGAGAAGGTCGCGGAAAAGTAAGGGCCGGTCTGCGTGCCGCCCTGGTTTCCGGAAGTAATTGCTGCGGCAACATGCTTGCGGAGCTGGGTTTAATCGGGACCATAGACGAAAATGACGAGGTGCCGTTGGACCCCGAGTCTGACTCCGGAGATGAGGAGGAGGAGGTATGAGCCGATCCGGGGTGCGGGCGCAGCGGCGGGCTCCCCTTCCCTGGGATTCCTCTGCTCTTGCCCCCAAATCGCCGGCATCCTCCAGCCAGGCTGGCATGTGTCCCTAGAAGGGGCCCACCGGGACCCCAAGATCTTCCGCAGTTTGCTCGCCACTAGCTTGCCCTCACCTCCGCACTGTGCCCGTGCCGTTCCATGTCTCCTAGGTGAACTCTACCCCATCAATGAACGGATATTTAATCCAGGGCCTGTGTAATAGATGGAGACCCAGAGGTGAAGCCGGTCCTGGTTCCTGCTCAAGGATCCATGAGTGTCCATTATGCCAGTATTTAATCCAGTACTTACATGTGCTACATCTAGTATCCTCTGGGACATGGCAATGAACCAGATGGGCAAGGACATCACTCTCCTAAAGCCTATGTGGAGTGGTGCGAGGACAGACATTACTACTGCAGTATGGCAATTAAAAAGGGATCAGTGTCATGAGAAAGGTGTCCGTCCTTCAAAGATCCAGCCAGGGTGTTTTTCCCCCTGTAACCTCGTCTGCCTCCGGACACCTCCATGTTGGTGTCCCATAACCTGCTCCATTTCAAGCCAGAAACTTGGGCGCCAACCTTGACAACCTCTTCCTCCTCGTTGCCCTCCAGTATCCTGAAAGCCAGCTTTGGAATCTCTCTTAAGCTTCTCCCCCTCTCTCCATCCTCACTGCTGCTCTCCTAGCCCAGGCCAGGGCCATCTTGTGCCTGGATACCTATAGAACTAACATGCCTGCTTTCTAGCTCTTTCTCTTGGACCCCTCTAGTGTAGCCTCCACTTAGCAGCCGGAATGACCTTTTCCATTCTGTTGTGTTTTGTTGTTTTTTGAAATTTTATTGAGGAACTGTGTGTTTTTCCAGGACCCATCAGCTCCAAGTCAAGTAGTTGCCTTCAGTCTACTTGTGGAGGGCCCAGCTCCATGGCCCATGTGGGAATCGAACCGGCAACCTTGGTGTTTTGAGCCTGCGCTCTAACCACCTGAGCTAACCAGCCGCCCCTGATTTTTTCCATTCTTGAATGGAAAACTATCATAAAAAAGGACTGATGCAATTATGGCAAATGATAATACAACACTTCAAGTATGAAGTGCTCTACAACTATCATCCACAGTTAAACTTGGTACCCGAGAAGTGATAAATAGTAATCATTACTAACGAAGTTTAGGGTCAGAGCCCTTATGAGGTTGTTTAACTCAAGTAAGAAAAAAAAAAGTCAAGATAGCACTTTTTAGTTCTCAGGATTAGTTCTCAATTGATTCTCCTGAAGCCACAGTTCAGCCAGTCCTCTTTCCTTTCCAATTTTCCAATGTATGGGTTTTAAAAGTTATCTTTTTGTTATTGATTTCTAACGTAATTGAATTGTGGTCAGAGAACAGAGTCTGTATAATACTGACCTTTTGAAACTTACTGAAGATTTACTTAAAGGCCTACTATGTGATCGATTTTTGCAACTATTCCATGTGTGCTCAGAAAGAATGTTCATTCTCTAATGGACATTAGAGACCAAGTCTCTATTTATGTTCATCATGTACTCTCTTTATGTTCATTGGACAAAAGCTTACTGATTGTGCCATTTAACTTTTCTACACACTTACTCATTGTTTGCTTGATCTAATCAGTTGTTGAAAGGGGTGTGTTAAAATCTCCCATAACAATTGTAGATTGGTCGGTTCCTTCTTGTCATCTGTCAATTTTTTTTTGTTTTTAAAGATTTTATTGGGGAATTGGGAGAGGGGAACAGCGTTGGGGAATCGGGGAAGGGGAACAGACAAGTTGCTGTCCTTTTGTTCTTCAGTCAGTTATGGAGGACGTCGCTTCACTGGCCCATGTTAGTATTATCATTGCGCTCTCCCCGGCTGAGGCAGATTGGTGGCCGGCCACTGGATGGCCGCTCACGGTGGCTCTTGGCAGCTCACGCTGGCTTCCGCCGCTCACGCAGGCTACTGGCCACTCATGGTAGCTTAAGACAGCCCAATGCAGCTTCACTGCAGACTCACGGCAGCCCAGCTCTAGGTCGAGCTGTTGTTCACCATCTTAGCTGTAGAGGGTGCAGCGTCACTGGCCCTCATGTGGGATCCGAACCGGCGGCCCTGCTGCGCAGAGCTGGCGTCCCAAGCCAACTCTTAACCAACGCGCCACTCGGCCAGCCCTCATCTGCCAATTTTTGCCGTGTAGATTCCTCTTCTTTCTTATGGGATACCTTCATTTTCTTCTTTCTTTTCTAGTGTTCTTTCATCTCAGTCCCATAATCACCCTTCTTGTCCTTCTTCTCAGGGGCCCATTGTGCTGGGCAGAAAGCAGAAAGCCTTGCAGAAAAACCGCAGTACCGATTTCAACCCTGACTTCATTTTCACTGAGAAGGAGGGGATGTACGACGGCAGCTGGGCCATGGCTGATGTCATGAGCCAGCTCAAGAAGAAGGTGAGACTGGTAGTGATCAGTATTTCCAGGCTTTGGGCTATTAAGGTTGGACAGTGGGTTCCGGGGTCTAACCCTGACTTCATTGCCTTTTATCATCTGCTTATGTTCAGCAGATACTGGAGCTCCTCTGGAAATGTGTGGTGTAGTTTTGATGGGGTAGGAAGAAGTGGTCACAGATAACCCACAGTCCTGGTTAAAACCAAACAAGTATAAAATGTTGCAAAATGGGTTTATTGCAGATTTTAGTTACAAACACATTCATTGATATACAGATGATATTGAGAAGTATCAGAAATATTTTATTTCCTTCATTAAAATGACCATGACAGCTTTTCCTGGAGGAGGGGATGGTAAGCTCAGACTAGCTTCAGTGCATATAATAAGAGAGACCCTTCTTGATTTTATAGACATTAAAATGTGGAAAAAAAAAGTTTTAGAGTAAGCTGATAATACTGTTCAATGGTTTAGGAATACCAAACATATAAACTGGTTGACTTAAAAAAAAAAAATGGACATAGCTATGTTAAAAATAGTCTCTTTTTAAGGTGTTTACTCCTTGTTTTGAATATTAGAAAGAAACCTTTGAAACAAAGAAAAATCTAGCAGGTACCCTTGGTAGTCTAGATTCTGCCCCACAGATGCTGTCACTCTCTGTCGCTTGCCAGGTAACCTAATGTGACCTCACTGTGTAGGGTCCCTGGTTCCCTCCCACACAGCACAGCCAAAGCTACCAAATATGTTACTGTCACCTGCTTGTTTGCCAAGATCCCATGCTTTTCTTTGAATCTGGTTAACCAGCCAGAGGACACATGTTTTGTTGGCTATAAATAATCTAAGGATTGATTAATCTGTCCAAGGATAGACACACTTTTTCTATATTAACATCTGAGACCCGACCCTCAGAGAAACCTTGCTTTGTCACCGTCCCATATGAATATTCTCTTCATCTCTTTATGTTTGCTTTATTTTTTTGTGAAGGCCAGTTTCTTTATTTTGCCCTTGCTCAGGAGTTTCAGTAAAATTAACCTTATGAGGATGTTTTCTATGAGGTTATCAGACACATAATTTAATTCAGCAAGGTCAGAATCTCTTGGGGGAAAGAAAAACCTTTTTTCATCTCACACCTTTTTACACTTTGTTTTTCCTATCCTATTGCTCCATGTCATTTTTGGAGTTAATCATCTCTTTATTTTTATCTGCAGAGGGCAGCTACGACATTAGATGAGAAGATTGAGAAAGTTCGAAAGAAAAGGAAAACAGTGGTGAGAAACAGTTACTTCTCTTTGTAGTTAACCCATATCTTTACGCTTGACAGGACCCCACCATTTCTGAGTTGAAGTGCGGCTGATACAGGCAGGCTTCTCTGTGTGTCTGTTAATAGTCACTGAGGTCCACATAGCGCTCTGCCCAGGCTGGACAGTGTAATATCACTCTTCATGGGTTCTGGATGTCCTGAACTTTGTAGTCGTCTTGCTTTATTATAATTTTTTTTTTTCCAGGATAAAGAAGCCCAGCCTGGGAAGTCAGAGAAGGAGAAAGAAGCAAAGGAAGGGTCTGAATCAGAGGAGCAGGAAGACCCTGAAGAGAAAAACGAGGAAGGCTCAGAAGATGAAGAATCAGAGACCGACTACTCGTCGGCTGATGAGAAAATCCTCACCAAAGCAGGTAGATGATACAGTGGTGCCGTCAAAAATGGCAACAGGACTTCGTAGGATGCGCTATGCTCTTTTACACAGTTAAATTTAATATCTCCATGTTGAGCTCCTTTCCTTTAGCTTTTTTCTCGGGATTTGGCCAGGCTTGTACTTTGCAGGCAGAGTGTACTCTTTTCCTCATCTCCTGCCTCACACAGCTGCCAGCACCTCTGTGATTCAAACTTATGTGGGGTGATAGGTTCCCCACATCCCACCTCAGATGGGTCCCACCATGGAGTAGGTGCTCCGTAAATCTGTTTTGCAGAAATGAGCATTAAAGCATCATATTACAGCTTAGTGGTTGAGAACCTGGTCTCTGGAATCTGGCGGGTTTGCTTCCTGTCTGACCTTAGGTGGGTTACTTAGCTGCACTGCCACATAGCGACCGCATCCATGAAACGAGGCTAATGACAGTCGCTCCCTCACGGTGTTGTGTGGATTCAGTGAGGCATCCACATAAAGCACTCAGGACAGTGTCTGGCAGGTTGTAAATACGCAATTAGGACGAGCTCCGATTATTGGCTCTATTTTTCTTCCTAGACACCCTCAAAGTAAAGGAGCGGAAGAAGAAGAATAAGAAAGGACAGGTGAGCGTGGGCTTGGCAAAGCGTGCACAGCTTCGTTCTGCAACCTGAAAGGACTTCAAGGTCACTTCATTTCCTTACGTCCTTTTTGCTGAATTCTCATTCTGCCTTTTGATTTTCTGGTGTAGGAAGCAGGAGGATTTTTTGAAGATGCGTCTCAATATGATGAAAACCTCTCATTCCAGGACATGAACCTTTCCCGTCCTCTTCTGAAGGTAGTGGCTTCTTTGGGCAACCGTGGGATTATTGCAGTCACCCCATAACTGGGCCTTTTGTCTCCCTGAACTCTGTTGTCCACACAGCTACCGGAGAATCCTCTTAAACAAAAAGTTCCACCTTGGCCGATAAGGCCCTGCCCCTCCTGGTCCCTTCTGGTGATGTTCTCTTAGTGTTCATTCTGCTCTGGCCACAATGGCCTCCTCGCTGGCCTCAAACCGGTCAGGCCTCTTCTTCCTCAGGGCCTTTGCACGTGCTGTTCTGCCTGCCTGGAAGATTCTTCCAGAAATCTGCTTGGGGTGCTCCTCACCTCAGTAGGGTTCTACTCAGCATCCCCTGTTCAATGAGACCTTCCCGGACAACCCTGCTATAAATTGCACTCACCCCCTCCCCCACCCTCCCCAGCCACCTTGACTGCTGTAGTTTTCTCCATAGCACTTATCGCCACATGACCTGTGTTGTATTTGGTCTGTTTTTTTTCTACCAGATTGTGAGATTCCTGAGGGCAGGGTTTTTATTTCTTTTGTTCATTGCCATATCCTCAGTGCCTAGAACAGTGTCACACACCATAGGCACAATAAATGTTTGTGGATTGAATGACTGGGAGGGACCAAGATAGTTACCACTTGTTTAGAAGCCTGCCTTGTTTGTTTCATACTCACGCTCCCCGTCTCCCTCTGTCTAACCCTTTCTTTTGTCTTCAGGCCATTACAGCCATGAACTTCAAGCAGCCCACCCCGATCCAGAAGGCGTGCATACCTATGGGACTGTTGGGGAAGGACATCTGTGCCTGTGCAGCCACTGGGACAGGTAAAAAGGATAGGGACCTGGGGAGGGGGAGGCAGAAGGAAGATGTTCAACTTAGGACGGGCTCCAGGTTGACTTAACAAAAGGCTACTTTGCTAAATATACAACTATAATTTTTAAGGCAGTAACACTAAATACTCTGTTTAGTAACTCCCTTTTAAAAAAACTTACATTATATTTTGCTATTTCTTTAAATACTCTTTACTTTTTTAAAAATGGTTGCATGGTATTTTATTACATGACTATTTCTACTACATAATTACACTAATATACAACGTTGCAATAAACGTCCCTTTTGTAAAATCTTTACTCCTGTGATGGGGACCTTTTATGGCAGAGACAGGCAGTCATGGTCATAGGGATACCCTGATAGGATGAAATGAAGATCACCTTCACCAGACCTCCTGCAGCCTGTGGCCCATGACTGTTGTACATATTTCTTGCCCAGGTAAAAACCTAAACTCTGAAGGGACTGCAGCTCTTCTCCTTGCTTTCTTCCTGCCCTTGCCTCCAGGTAAAACGGCTGCTTTTGCACTGCCCGTCTTGGAGCGTCTAATCTACAAACCCCGCCAGGCTCCAGTCACCCGTGTGCTGGTGCTGGTTCCCACCCGAGAACTGGGCATCCAGGTGCACTCCGTCACCAAGCAGCTGGCCCAGTTCTGCAACATCACCACCTGCCTAGCTGTGGGTGAGTATCTGGCCAAGGCTGCCAGCCCCTGGGAGACTCTTGACGTGGTGGAGGATGGATGGGCCCCACTATTGGAGGAGGATGGATGCCACGAAAGCCTTTATAGGACTGAATCCACTTAAAAAACTGGATGATGTGTTTTCATAGTAGATAGTGGGGGAGAGGGGCAAGGGTTTGATTGAGACTTAACCAGTCTTGCAGAAGGAAACTTCAAAATTATGAAAAAAATTTTTCTTGGTACTAAACAAATTTAGGATATAATTTCTGCTTTGCATGAATAATGACTCAATTATCATTTGGGGCAGAATTTTCTCGATGATGTTATAGGATAGTGTTATCTAACGTTCATTTTACCCTCCTTATGCAATGGGAAGTCAAAAGTGATGTAAAAAGACACTAGTTTGTCAACTGCTTCTCTCCATCCTTAGAGGCTTGAATCGTTCTATTCTGAAGTGCCTTTGTTTCATCATCTTTGATTTTTGCACTTAGCACAATTGTAATTAAATCATCAGTTTCTCCAGATGTATTGTAACGCCCGTGCAAGCAGGGCCTTGGTCCATGTTACTGTCTGCTGTTTCCTCGGCATGTGGCATGAGACGTGGCAGGTGGCCGGGCTCAGTCTGGACCTGCGAATGACTGAACCGGCTGCCTGGTGGGGACCTTATCTTTGCAGGCGGCCTGGACGTGAAGTCTCAGGAAGCAGCTCTTCGGACCGCGCCTGACGTCCTCATCGCCACCCCGGGCCGACTCATCGATCACCTCCACAACTGCCCTTCCTTCCACCTGAGCAGCATTGAGGTGCTCATCTTGGATGAGGCTGACAGGTACACCTGAAACCGTGGGGCGCCAGACCCAGGCAGGAACCTGCCAGCCTGTGTCATGCTACTTGGCTCTCGCCAGTTCAGCTGCTCATGTTCGGGCCTTTGTCCGTCCCTAGCCCTGATTATCCTGCTCGCTTTCTCTTCCTGTCATGCGACGGTTAAAAGGGAAGGGAGGTCAGATCCTGGCTCTGCCACTTCCTAACAGGTTTGGAAACAGCAGTTAGGTTCTCAAAGCAAAACCTCCTCTTGTTTGTAAGTGGGGGATAAGAAGAGTACCAACCTCATAGTGTTGAGGACGCAAGGATTAAGTCGGGGAAAGTGCCAGTGTGCAGTGAGGACCCCACAAACAGCCTCTGTTACTCAGGCTCCCCCCCCCCGCCCCGCCCTTCCTTTCTCGCACATGTGTCCTGTCTGCTCACTCCTTCATGACTGAACACAATGAAGTCTTGATGACCTGGACTAATGAGGGAGGTGGGGACAGGGGAAGGGGGGCCACAAAATAATGCCAAAGCCCGTTCAGGCTTATGCTCAATTTGAAGCATCTCCAGACCGATCAGGTCCTTAACCAAGCTTCGCGCATCCCCTATGCCCCGCCCCTCTCTTCCCGTCCCAGTGAGCGGCAACTCCTTCCAGTTGTTCAGGCCAGAATCTTTAGCATCGCTCTTATCTGCTCATTTTCGCACCCCATGACACACCCACTGCTAAATCCTGTCCACACTCGCGCACTTTGGGGCTTCTGCGTTTGTCGTTCTCTCAGCTTGGAATGACGTCCTTTACCTCCTCAGGTGTCTGCTGCATTTGTCACTTATCTGAGGGGCCTTTGCTGGCCATTGTCTGTAACAGTTCCTGCCCTCCCACTACCCGCCAGATCCTTCCCATCCTGCCTTCTGTCCTCTGAGGTGCTACGCCTCTCTGACCGCCTCTCTGACCACCTACCTTGTTCGTTACCTGGATGCCGGTGTGGTGGTGGTGGCCCTGCTGTCCCCTAGAATGTCCCATCTGTGAAGGGCCGGCTTTGTGTTGCTTGCTGCCGCATTCCGGTGTCCAGGGCCATCTAGAAACTAGCAGTTGCTCAGTGAGCGTTGACTGACTGATCGACTGACTCTCCCAGAGCGAATGAGCCATTCTTGAGGCCTGAAGGACGTAAAGGAGATCATTGTAAGCAACGGGAACATGATGTGATTTAGGTTTTAAAGGGGAAGGGAATTGTATTCTTCAAACATGTCAGAACCTCAAAGGATCAGGAAAAGCTATGGAAGTTCCAGATGAAGGAGACCAAGGAGACACAACAATTAAATGCGATACCTCATACTCAACTAGAGGGAGAAAACCTGTGAAGGACCTTCATTTGAAAAAAACTGGAGTCAGAGGTTATTATTACGTAGAAAGAGGAAAAGGTTCCTTTGCTAGTGGAGAGAGCTGGCAGACCCCACCTTAACCAGGTCATCACATCAGCGGCTCTGGAACAAACTGACGATGTGTGTCTCCTGGCGGAGCGAAAGTTAAGTGCACGCCTGCACCGTCTCCCAGCCGCGGTGACTTACTGAATGTCGTCGCTAGGAAACAGACAAATGCAGCGTATGAGAAAGGGTGAGGGGACTTTTCCAGATGAAGGGAGACTCAAGAGACATGACAACCAAATGCAACACAGGAATTTTGGTTCCTGGACTAGAAAAATAAAAAGACAGCTCTAAGGTGATTATTTTGGGGACAGTCAGGAACCTTTGAGTATGGACTATACTTTAGATATTATTCAAACACTCAACATTCTTGGGTGTGATAATGACACCGTGGTTCCATAGGAGAAGGTCACTGTTCTTAGGGAACGTGTGCTGAAAGGGGCAAGATGTCGTGATGTCTGCAACTAATTTGCAAATAGTTCAGTCAAAAATAAGCAAATGTGGCCAAATGATAACTCTTAGTGAATCCTGTAGAAAGGGTAAAATGATAGATATTAATGCTAATAAAATAAGTAAATGAGCCTGAAACATAACCAATGACAACATGAAAACATTGCCTGTCTGGTGTTTTCTGTCCGTCACTGCGACAGAAGCGAGCTCAGCCTATTTCTCCTGATTCCGTCCCTCCCCACCCCCAGGATGCTGGACGAGTACTTCGAGGAGCAGATGAAGGAGATCATCCGAATGTGTTCCCACCACCGCCAGACGATGCTCTTCTCGGCCACGATGACAGATGAGGTGGGCCGTGGGGGTTCTCCTGGGCACGGTAAATGGAGAGGGCAGCGCTGAGGACCCCGGGCTGGGCTGGGGTGACCATGTGCTTGTCTCCCGCTCTGCCTCTTACCAGGTGAGTGAGTGCCCCGTCTTTGTGCCTGGCAGGTCAAAGATCTGGCTTCTGTGTCCTTGAAAAACCCCGTCCGGATATTTGTGAACAGCAACACGGATGTGGCCCCCTTCCTGCGGCAGGAATTTGTCCGGATTCGGCCAAATCGGGAAGGGGACCGAGAAGCCATCGTGGCAGGTGAAAGCCCTGCGTGGGACTGGGCAGTGTGGGGTGCTTGACTCCCTTGGCCTCCTGGTGCCACCCTGGCACCTTTTCCACCCAGTCTCCCCTAACCCAGGGCATCGTGCTGCCATTCATCCACTTTTGCTATGAGTCCTTCCTCCCTTTCTTTGATCACCTCACCTCCCTCCCACCATCCAGTCCTCTTTGTCCTGTGAACTCCCAACCGCTTTTCCCCAGCTGCCCCTCTGGCCTTTAGTCCAGCCCACTACGTCTGTTGCCTGGATTTTCCCAGCAGCCCCTTACCTGGCCGTCCCGCTTCTGCCCTTGTCCCTTGCTAAACCATTCTCCACGCTGCAGTTCATTTAAAACGATTGTTTACAAATGAGCATTTGCCCCTGTTATTTCCTTAGTTAAAGCCCTCTGGCTGCTTCCATTGCTCTTTGACTAAAACCCCCTCGCCCCAGCAAGTCCTGCTAGACCCTCCGGGACTGGCCCCCGTCGGCTTGGTGCCTTTGCCCGCGGCACTGCAGCCACGTCACCTGCGTCCGCTTTCTCAAAGCACCAAGCTTGGCCTCCATGTACGTTTGCTCTTGTCTCTGCCTGGAATCTTCCCCAGATCTCCTCAAGGATGAGCCTGCCTTGTCGTTAACCCTGAGAGAGGCCAGCCCTGAAGCTGCCTCCCCGTCCTCCCTTCACTTTCTCATGGCGTTTACCCGGCTCAGGGATCAGTCGGCCTGTCCCCCCCCTAGAGTGTGAGCTTCGCGAGGGCAGGGGCCTCGCCTACCTTCCTGGCGTGGGGCACAGCAGCACTTGGCAGGCGAGGGGGGAGTCTGTTCTGGAGGTGGCTGCTGGCTCACTCTTCTCTCCCCGCCAGCTCTGCTGACGAGAACCTTCACTGACCACGTGATGTTGTTCACCCAGACCAAGAAGCAGGCCCACCGCCTGCACATCCTCCTGGGGCTCATGGGGCTGCAGGCGGGCGAGCTGCACGGCAACCTGTCACAGACGCAGCGGCTGGAGGCCCTCCGGTAAAGGGGGGGCTGGGCTCCCACCACCCTTCTCTGGCAGGTCAGAGAGGGCTCTCCTCATTCAAAAGGCAAATTACCACCCAGAGGCTGTGCCAGAGCCACAGCAGGGATCTCCGGTAGCCCAGTTCCCCACTTCAGACATTGTGTCCTAACCACCGGAAAGTCACGTCTAAGACACGTTCAGAGCTCTGACCGTCTCATAGAAGATGATACTCGCGCCCCAGGACCTGAGCGTGGGGCTGCTGAGTGCGGCCACAGCAGGCAATTCTGACCGGGGAAGACACGTCCTGTTCTCTGCAGCTTTTCCAGTGCAGTGGACAAACCTGGGTCTGACAGAACGAGGTTCAGAATCAAAGCTAGACCTAGCCAGCTCTGACCATTTTCTTTGCCAGGCCGCAAGCAGTGTGCTCTTCTTGTGATTCCTTGTTTCATTCTCACGGAATGGCGTCGGCCTGGCAGGTGGGGAGGAACCCTTCAGAACTCGCCACCTGTCCCTGTTCATCACCGGCAGCTGAGAGTTGTTTTTTTTTTTAAAGAAAGGCTGTTTTGAATGCCGAGACATTTGCATATGCCACTTCCTATAGTCTAGTTCTGTGGTTCCCACACTTTCACATGTATAGGAATTACTTCTTAAGGTCGTACACACAAAACGATGTTTGCTCCACCATGTGGATTGCTTAAGGGGGAGTGTAAGTGTCGATGGGCTGACATTTAGGGTCTGTCCCCACTATGACAGTACACTCTGCTGCTGGAATTCTAACGGATTTGTGTTCTTTCTGCTGGCTCAGAGCTTTATTGGGGTCGGGGATCTAAATGAACATCTCTTTGTGGCTATTTCCAGGCGCTTTAAGGATGAACAGATTGACATCCTCGTGGCCACAGATGTGGCAGCCCGTGGACTTGACATTGAAGGGGTCAAAACGGTGAGCGGGCTCCATCTTTCTGGAACTTTTGGCGGGAGTCTCTGCCTCCTTGTGTCCCTGACCTTCCCCCAACTCCCAGGTATAACTGATGCTCAACTTTGACCTTCCAGGTAATCAACTTCACGATGCCCAACACCATCAAGCATTACGTCCACCGGGTGGGGCGAACGGCGCGTGCCGGCAGGGCTGGGCGATCGGTCTCCCTGGTGGGAGAAGAGGAGCGAAAGATGCTGAAGGAGATCGTGAAGGCCGCCAAGGCCCCTGTGAAGGCCCGGATACTTCCCCAAGGTGAGCAGGCACCGCTGCACCTCGATCAGACCCCGTGGACGGGCAGGGGCAGAGCGTAACGGGCAAGAGTATGTGCCTTGCAGTTAGGAGCCAGATTTGAACCCAGCTCTGCCACTTCCTTGCTGAGGGACCCTGGACTGGTCTCACCTTGCCTCTGGGTTTCAGTCTCTCTGTGTGTAACAGAGAACAATGATAGACTTGTGGCCCAAGTGTGTCAGTCATAGGTATTTTCCAACCTTTAGGAAGAGAAGGCCTCTTCTTGGGGCAAAATCCCCACTAATTCCTCCTCCTCCCACCTAGCCCCCTGATTCTTGAGGGGCACAGGGTGGGGAGGAGGTCAGCACTCATTTTTTTTGGATATCTTTTATTCTTTTTGTTCTTGTTTTTGTTTATGTTTTAAAATTTAAAAATAACACATATTCAGTGTTAGAAATTAGTCAATAAAATAAGAGTAAAAGTATGTCAAGAGAACTCACCACTGTTAGTATTTAGGTACATATCCTGACATTTTTTCCATTCCTATGTGCCTTTTTCTTTCATTTTTTTGTTTTGTTTCATTTTCATTTAATTAATTCAATCAGCAAGCAATTATTGAGGACTACTGTGTGCCTGGTGCTATTTATTCTATTCTAGGTATTGGGGATACAGCAGGACACAACATATTAATAGCGGACACTCTAGTGGGAGAAAGACATAATACATAAGCTAATAGAAGATGTGATCGAGAACTACAGGAGGAGAGGTGCCTGCTTTAGAAAAGTGGTTCAGGATCGGCCTTGGAGCCAAGTCCTGGGTGATAAGAATGAGGCAGCCATGAGCGGTCTGGGGACAGAGTGTGCGAAGCAGAGCAAACGAGGGCAAAGCCTCCGATGCAGGAACAGACTTGCTGTGTGAGTTAAAGGGAAGGCAGGCCAGAGGGCTCAGGGCATGGCGAGCGAGAGGGAGACAGAAGGTCAGGGGACGTGCTCAGGGGTTTGGAATTAGTCTAAGAGCAACAGGAAACCTTTGGGGTGCGGTGTGGGGAGGGTGTTACGCTGAGAAGTCACACAGTAAAAAAACAAAAAACCAAACCAAACCAATATTCCTCATCACTAAATACATCTACATTATTTTCATCAACAACACCGTATTCACCCTTATTTTAACATCTTTTTTGTTCTCTTCTCTCGAGACGTCATCCTCAAGTTCCGGGACAAGATTGAGAAAATGGAGAAAGACGTGTATGCAGTTCTGCAGCTAGAGGCTGAGGAAAAAGAGATGCAGCAGTCAGAAGCCCAGGTGAGGCCGCGAGGAGGGTTCCGGTTCCCGGCGCTGCCCGCTGCCGGGGGAGCACGCGGAGCCCTGCTGGCTCGGCCCCTCCGAAACGCTGCCTGCCGCACGTAGCGTCAGAGCCCCAGGCATTTGCAGGCCGTGGCTCCTGGCAGCTGCTGTGTCGTGTTATCAGATACGGGTAGGGGTTCAACGGCAGGTGCCCTTTTGCTATCTCCACAGATCAACACAGCAAAGCGGCTCCTGGAGAAGGGGAAGGAGGAGCCTGAGAGGAGCTGGTTCCAGACCAAAGAAGAGAGGAAGAAGGAGAAAAGTAAGTCGGGGAGAGCCCTCAGGAAGCGAACCCTACTATTCGTAGGCCCCAGCAATTCCACTCCTAGACCTATACCCGGAAGAACTGAACGCGGGGACCCGGATGGATACTTGTACGCTAGTGTTCACTGACGCGTTATTCGCAATAGGCAAAGGGTGGAAGCAGCCCATGTCCCTCAGCAGATGAATGGAGACGTGAGACGTGTGTACACACAGTGGAGTATTCTTTAGCCGCAATGAAGTTCTGGTGCATGCTGCAAGGATGCACTGTGAACACATGCTCAGTGAAATAATTCAGACACAAAAGGATGAATATTTATGATTCCACTTACATGATAGGCCAATTCATGGACATAGAAAGTAGAATAGAGATTACCAGGGGCTCGTGGAGGCAGTTATTTACCTAATGGTTACAGAGCTTCTGTTAGGGATGATGAAAAAGTTTTAGAAACAGATAACGGTGATGGTAGTGCAATATTGCGAATGTAATTACTGCGGCTGAATTCTACACTTAATGGGTAATAGGGCAAATTTTATGTTATATATTTTGCCACAATTAAAAAAAAAGGTGGGTCAGGAAGAGATTTTTATATATTCCCTTCCTCTCCCTTTTTAAAAAAAAAACAAATGAATTCACATTGTTCTGTACCTTGCTGTTCTAAAATTTTATATCTTGGAGATCTTTTTATATAAGCACATATATAGCTACCTTTTTTCCTTTTTTTTTTTTTTAAATATGGCTGTGTGGTCTTCTATCATATGGGTAGATTATAACTTTTTTTGTTTAGGAAAAAACCCCAGATATTTATTTCTCACAGTTCTGGAAGCTAAGAAGTCCAAGATCAAGATGCCAGGAAATTTGGCGTCTTGTGAGAGCCTACTTCCTGGCTTGTAGATCGCTGCCTTTTTGCTGTGTTCCCTCCCACATGGCAGTCGGAGGGCAAGGATGTTCTCTCTCTCTCTTATTTATTGTATTCGTTTCAGGTGTACAAAACAACATAGTGATTAGACATATATACCTCACAGTGATAATCCCAATAAGTCTGTTACCCATCGGATGCTGTACATAGTTATTAGAATATTATTGAGTATATTCTCTATGCTGTACTGCATATCCCCATAACTTTTTTTTTTAAATTATAGTAGACTTTGAATATTATTTTATATCAGTTTAAGGTGTACAGCATAGTGGTTAGAAATTTACATAATTTATGACGTGATCCCCTGATAAGCCTGGTACCCGTACATCGTTTTTACAATATTATTGACTATATTCCCCTTACTGTACTTTACATCCCCCCTGACTTTTGTGACTACTGATTTGTACTTCCTAATCCCTTCACCTTTTTCATCCAGCCTCCCAACCCCCCTCCCATCTAGTAACCATCAGTTTGTTCTCTGTATCAGTGAGTCTGTTTCTGTTCTGTTTATTTTGTTCTCTAGATTCCACATGTGTGTGAGGTCATGTATTTGTCTTTCTCAGGCTGACTTATTTCACTCAGCATAATACTCACTCTAGGTTCATTCGTGTCATTGCAGTGGTAAGATTTCATTCCTTTTTTATGGCAGGGTAATACTCCATTATATATACTTGTATGTACCACCATTTCTTTATCCAGTCGTCTACCGATGGGCATTTCAGTTGTTTCCATATCTTAGCTATTGTAAATAGCACTGCAGTGAACATAGGGGTGCATGTATCTTCTGGAATTAGTGTTTTGGATTTCTTTGGCTAAATAAGAGTAGAATTGCTGGGTCATACGGTAATTCTATTTTTAATTTTTTAGTTCTATTTAAGTTTTTGAGGAACTTCCATACTGTTTTCCACAGTGGCTGCACCAATTTGAATTCTACCAACAGTGCACGAGGGTTCCCTTCTTTTCACATACTCACCAACACTTATTGTTTATTTGTTGATGATCGCCATTCTAACAGGTGTGAGAGGATACCTTGTTGTGGTTTTAATTTGCATTTCTCTGATGGTTAGTGACGTTGAGCATCTTTTCATATGTCCATTGGCAATCTATATGTCCTCTTTGGAGAAATGTCTATTCAGATCCTCTGCCCATTCCCCCTCCCCCCCGCCCGCCCATTTTTAATCGGATTGTTTGTTTTTTTGGTGTTGAGTGTTACTCGTATGAGTTGTTTTTTTTTTGTAGATTTTGGATATTAACCTGTTATCAGATATATCATTGGTGAATACCTCCTCCCATTTAGTAGGATGTCTTTTCGTTTTGTTGATGGTTTTCTTTGCTGTGCAAAAACTTTTTCCTTGGATGGAGTCCCATTTGTTTATTTTTTTCTTTTATTTCTCTTGTCCAAGGAGATATATCAGTAAAAATATTACTAAGGGTAATGTCTGAGAGTTTACTGCCTGTGTTTTCTTCTAGAAGTTTTGTGGCTTCGGGTCTTACATTTAAGTCTTCAACCCATTTTGAGTTTATTTTTGTATATGGCATAAGAAGGTGGTCCAGTTTCATTCTTTTGCATGTATCTGTCCAGTTTCCCCAGCACCATTTATTGAATAAACTGTCTTTACCCGAGTGTACACTCCTGCTTCCTTTGCCATAGGTTAAATGACCATATAGGCATGGATTCATTTCTGGGCTCTCTACTCTGTTCCATTGATCAATGTGTCTGTTTTTATGCCAATACTATGCTGTTTTGATTACTACGGCCTTGTAGTAAAGTTTGATATCTGGTAGCATGATACCTCCAGCTTTGTTCTTCTTTCTCAAGATAGCTGTGGCTATTCAGGGTCTTTTATGGTTCCATAGATTATAATTTATTTAATTAGTTCTCTGTTGAGGGACATTGAGGTTGCTTCTAATCTGTTGCCGTTATAAAAAATTCATGTGGTGAATGACTTTGGACAGATGCTGTTTCCCATTTAAGCAAGTATATTTGATTTGCAGAATAAATTCCTAAAAGTAGAGTTGTAGGTCAGAAGGTATGTGTGCTTATTATTTTGTTAGGGATTGCAAAATTACCCTCCGAGGAGGTTGTACTACCAATGTAAGAAGTACTGCCTTTATGTGATGTGACAAAATCGTAGGGTACATGTATGTTAAATTTCTGTGTTAAAAATAGTTATAACTAAATTGTGGGAAGGAGTGCCTGGGCATGAGTGAACTAAATCCTCATCTTTCACAATAAGAGATAGATAGATAATGAATGTCTGAAATGGGTTAATCAAGACATAGTGGAACAATAATATTATTTAGTGAGATGAGATAATCACCAGGAAAGGAAGTGATTGCTACTTCTCATTGTAAGCCCGTATGTGCCAATTTAAAATATGTGTACTTCCTATTGTATGTTTAGAAAAAGATATAAAACGGTACCTGTAATCTCATGCTCTTTTTTCATCCCAGTTGCTAAGGTTCTGCAGGAGTTTGACTTGGCCTTAAGAGGAAAGAAAAAAAGGAAGAAGTTTATGAAGGATACGAAGAAAAAGGGGGAGATGACAGTGAGTGGCCTCCCCTTTGAAGTTGGGTCGCTGCCCAGTGGAAAGGGTCAGAGCTTCCTGGTCTGTTCCATACTCAACAAGCCATCCTCTCCCTAGGCAGAGGAGAGGTCCCAGTTCGAAATCCTCAAGGCCCAGATGTTTGCTGAACGGCTGGCCAAGAGGAATCGCAGAGCCAAGCGGGCCCGAGCAATGCCTGAGGAGGAACCAGCGAGAGGTCCCGGTAGGCATACGGGGGACCCACAGGAGCTGACAGGAAGGTTCTCCCTGAAACCTGTCTTTGTGGTCAGGGAGAAAATGGAGGGATGGTGTAAGAGCCCACGTGTTTTGAGTGGCGAGTGTGTACTAGTGTGTACAGCTATACCTTTATTGGCTCCACGTGGTGAAGCGACCCTGTGGTTAGTGGGAATAGCTAGGATTTGAACCCAGGCTTTTCTGACGCTGGAGGAGCGGTCAGGGTAGGATGAAGACAGTCTTCGGCCCATTTCACGTCTAAGTGGTCCATTTCACTCTGGACTCTGCTATCATCCTTTGGAGTTGGTTCTTCAAACCCGGGACTTCGGATTTCTTATCCCTTTTCTGCCAGGATCCGATGTGTCACCTCCAGGTCAATAAATCCTCAGGCCACGGCTTCCACTGCACTTGGAACCATTACCCTGAGCTTAAGGGGGTTTGGGAGCTGGGGCCGAAGAGGACTTACCTAACCCATTGTTTTCTGTGCACAGCCAAGAAGCCAAAACAGGGGAAGAAATCTGTATTTGATGAAGAACTCACCAACACGAGCAAGAAGGCCCTGAAACAGTATCGAGCTGGGTAGGGTTTTAAGTCACCGTGGCGCGCTTGGTCTTTTGCTGAAAGCTGTGAATCCTCTCCCTCCTTCCCCGCTGCCAGTTCTCATATACCTATAGCTTTATAATGTATCGTTTCAAGGGCTTTTGTCTGCCCGCCCCCCAACCAGCCCATCTGTGAATCCCAGGGTGAGAACAGGAGATGTTGAGGCCCTCCTGCTTTGGCGATGAAATGGCACGTTTTTGGTTCAGATATAGAGCTTTCCCTCAGCAGTCATAGAACCCCCAGCAAAGGATCCAGGCTTGCTGTTGGGAGTGTGCTGTCCACCCCTGCTCCCCACACTCCCCTGGGCCTGGGCTGGGCTTGGGCTAGACTACGCTTGCCCAGGAGTTTCGTTATATTCATGATGGAGGGAGGGCCTCTCCCAGTCTTGTTTTACAGCTGGGCCCTGACTTCCACAAACCCGTATTATCAGGTGGAAACAGGCCTGGAACCCCAGGACCTGCAAATGATGTATCCATCGATGCTGCTGCGTTGTGTGGGAGCTGGGTGGGGGTGTGTGCGAGACATCACCCAGTTTTCCAACAGCTTTGTTTCAGCACCCCTTCTCTCACCCACAGCCCCTCCTTTGAAGAAAGGAAACAGTTAGGCTTGCCCCACCAGAGACGAGGAGGAAACTTTAAATCTAAATCCAGGTAATGTCCACAGTTTGGGAGGGCCAGAGGTTATGACTGTTTGGGATTGGAGAAGAAACCTTTCATGGGAAAGGAGCGCCTTCCTCTTTCTGGTCTTGGGGGTTGGTCTTGTACTGTGTTGATTTAAAATTTATTGGGGTAACCTTGGTTAATAGCATTGTCATTTTTTCTAGAATACATTTTCTGTATATTGTATTGTGTGCTCACCACCCAAAGTCTGTTCTTCCATCACCAAACATTTGACCCCTCCTCTGATTTTCTTAATAGGTACAAGAGGAGGAAGTAGCCATGGTGGCCCCAAGAAGTTTGTGAGGTGGCCCTTAGGTCTCTAACTTATGGGAAGTCATCCTGGCTTGGTCTTTTCTCCATTTGTAAAAAAATTCTGTAAAACTTTTAAGAAGCCTGTGTCATTTGTACATTAAAAAGAAAAAAGTCAGCCAAGACTCCCTCTTGCTGATTAGCTTTCCAATAAAGAATATACTGAATGGAAGAAGTTATTATTTTGGGAGGGTGAAGAAACCAACCTAATGGTGTTTTTATTCCTCTGTCTCTCCCGTCAATAGCACTGTCTATCCCCAGTCTACTAGCTTGGCGCGGCCACATTACCTGGAATGCATCTTTGTGCTTGTAGAGAAGCCGGATGTGGAGTGAGGACGTTCTTACTAGAAGTTCTCTTCTGTTGATATCCTAGACCTAAAAGCTATCACTCATTTGGCACCAGCTGTGTACCAAACATTTTGTGTATTGAGCACTGTCTCATTCAATTCACTACACCCCCGAGGCAGGTACTGTTATCCCCATTTTGCAGATAAAGCAGCAGAGGCTTGGAGAGATGGAGTGCCTTTCCACTGGACAGATTTTTGAAACCGGGGTCTACCTGAACCCACACCCTAACTCTTAACTAGGGTGTGGAAGTGCTACTGGAGAGATGGAAGCTTAAGGACAGGAGTCCCCAGATAAGTTAGCTCCACCATGTTACCCTGTAGAATGGTGGTTCTCATACTTTTCTGAATCACAGGTCCCTTTGAGAATTAGATGAAAGCTACAGGGCACCCCTTGAGAAAACTGTAGTTTGTCATATAAATTTCAAGGAGTACAAAGAAGCCCCCTCCCAGCTAAAAAGTTAGTGTTATCTAGTAGCATATCCCCTCAACATTGAAGAGTATGCTCCAAGCTATTCATTTCAGACTTACCACCTGTATGTGCTTACAGCAAGGTCCCTAGACTAGGTCATTAGGCTAAAAAAGCCAAGTGTCGAGCTGGGCTATACCCTGATACGCACACATCATCTCTGGGAGGACTCATGAAGCTATTGAAACAGGGCTGCCTCTGGGGAAAGAAACTTGAAATATATATACCCTTTTGTACAGGTTGAACAAATTTTTTCTCCCATGAGTAAAAATGACTCACCACCTACATAAAAAAACCCCAACCACAGAAACAAAAGAATGGCCGCCTTGTAGGCAGTGCCTCCATTCCCACCCTCAGTATCAAACCGCCAGTGCTGCTTCTACCAGTTGAGGACAAACGTGGATCACAGATTTTTCTCCATTTTTATTAATTGGCTTTATAAGCTAAAGTGCATAGTAAAGACAAAAAAGGAAATGCATACATAGGAAAGGGACATTTTTCTTGCCAACATTAGAAAGACCTGAGAAAGACCTACCTGTCTGTTCTAGGGAACACTGAACTGAGTATGTACGCAGGCAGTGGGCCTGGGGGCGCTGGCTCCTGGCATGGGTCTGGGGCCTGCACAAGCTGCTGGCATGCTAACCATGCCCAGGCAAAAGCTGCAACAGACGGTGTTAGGATAAAGGGTCACACTTTGGATGGGCGCTGTTGGTACCAAATATGAATTCAGTTCCATTCAGGGCCCTGGGGAACTACTGAACCTTTTCTACTGCAGGCCAAGAAACCTCCACCATCCCAAAGTGCGAAGTCACAGGAAAGGGTACGGGGGATCACTCCTTAGTTAGCCTGGGCCTCTTGCATAAGCCCCCAGCTGTGGGTAGTCACACTTTCCCCACTCTTAGTGAATATGTAACTGGGTCACTGTTAGTCAAAGTCTTTGTCTTATCATATGCCTCCATCGCCTGGAGTGAGGGTGCCCAAGGGGAAGGGCAAGAGGGATTCTTGTGCTCCTAGAAAGGATAAGCAGTTCACAGACAGCTCCTCGGGGCCTCTGTTTATTAGAATGAAAGTCTGCAAGTTAGGGCCTGGCACTCAGACTGGGCCTGCTTCACTGAGCTCATACTCTGCCCCTGGAGCCCTGCAGAAAAAACATCTGACCAAGTTGGGAGCCAGAGGTACCACTCTGTAGCCCAAGAATGTGGCCCCAGACATGCTCCAGGGAGTCTGTCCACTAACTTGCAGGGGAGAAAAAGAGAAATCTGTTAACTTTGCTCTCAGTTCTGGAGATAAAGTGCTTATTCTAGCGCAGGGATAAATCTAGAAACAAATGTGGGCAAGCCCTAAAAGTATATTCTTAAATAGGTGCTAAGACTGAAGGACGATAAAAAACAAGCCGGTTCCTCCACAAGGGAGCCGGCCCAGCCACACGGGGCCGAGGCAGACGGCAGCGGCGTGCCCTCTTCCTACATCATTCTCCGGATCTCCTCAAAGTTCATCAGGTTGTTGGCCGTGTCGGACCAGGCAGCGTGCCGGGCTCCATCCATCTCAGAAGCAAGCTGGTTGCTCCTTTCCAGAGTATGATTCGTGCCCCCAATTACCTCCTTGCATTCAGGACATGTGCCCCTCTGCATGGCTCCCCCGCAATCGCTAATCACATAGATGTGGCCATTGGGACACTTGAACCAGTGGCCACGAGGAAAACCCATGGCCTTGACTATCTGGACGCGCTCCTCCTCTGAGATGCCCAGGCCAGAGCACGGAAGCCTGGCTTTCAGAGCTTCCATTTTTCTCTGCACAAGCTCTTCGTCCTCCTGGGTGAACTTACATGTTCTCTCAAGGATCTTCCGGACTCTGCCGATCTCTTCTGCTATGCTACCACTCACTCTCCCCTCCGCCATCTTGCAGCGCATCAGGAGATTCACCAGGTAAGTGAGCCTCTGAATTTCACTCTGGAGGTCATCCAATTCCTGGCTGGTGAAGCTCAAACGCTTCTTGGCTAGCCACTCGTGGACCTGGTCTAGTCGAGTCCTCACTTTCGTTTGCTCTGAGACATGCACCCTTTCCAGGGAATCACATAGTCCAGCCAAGTGGTCATAGAAGTTGATGTAATTCTCCACAAGGCCCAGGTCCTTCACTGACAGGTTCTTCTGGTCCAGCTTTTCCTTCAACATCAGGAAGTCGTCAGGAAGCAGCCGGCGGAGGAGGCTCTTGCCCTCCAGCACGGCCTTCAGTCGTTCCTGGCTGGTTGCAATTTCCCTGGCTGAGCCCTGGATCTTTTCTTTGACAATTTCAATCTCTTCCAGCCGCTGTTTGATGCTGGTTCCATACCTCAGGTTTTTGCGGATGGGCACCTGGCAGATAGGGCACACCTTCAACTTGATGGCAACTTCATCATCCTTCTGCTCATTCATGTAGCGGTCCAGGGCTTGCACCTCGAAGATGTGGCTGCAGTCTTCTAGCTGCACAAAGCGGGCATCAGGCTCATCCTCAAACCCAAAGAAGATTTGGGTGACTTCTTCCTGGTTGCAGTCACGGCACTTCTTGGGGCATGGCTCCCCACACAAACCAATGCAGTGGTGGCCACAAGTCAGGAGCTTAGTACAAGGCACGTAGCATGGGGGTCGGTTGCAGGGCTCAGAGCAGAGTTTAGTGCACTGGTAATGCTGGCAGCGCCAAACACAGGGTTCCACGCAGGGGCTGCACAGTTCCCCACACTTCTTCTTGCACTGGCTGTGGACACAGCGGTTCTGACAGGTCCGCTGGCAGGGCGGGCACTCACCGATGCATGGCTCCTGGCACTTGTGTGAGCAGATGAGCAGACGCTTGCAGGGCTGCTGACAGCGTTCATGAAAGCGCCCTTCGAAGCAGCTGTGGCAGGAGCCAGGGCAAGGATGCCCACAGTCCAAAATGGTGCCACACTTGGTGGTGCACTTGACTGGCATGTCATACATGATGTCTTCCACATTACCGCACTTCACCTGTTGGTTGTGTCCACACTTGAGTGTCACGGTGACCATTTGTGAACAGAACCGCACACAGTCCTCACCACACGTATGGCTGCATCTGTGCCCACATTTCAGGACCTTGGAGCAAGGCTCTTGGCAGCAGAAATCTGACTCAGGCATGGAGCAAGGGACCTTCTGTTCATGGCCACACCGAAGAATGATTTTGGGCACCTTCTTTTGACAAGGCTGACATTCCTGGAAGCAAACAAGGGGACACCGATGCCCGTCTTGGCAGATGACCTTCTGGCATGGCTTCTGGCACTGGAACTCCTTGTGCAAGGAGTCGTAGGGGTGGCAGGCACGGGTGCAGACGTGCCCACAGCCCAGCCGGAACTCACAGGGTAGGCTGCAGCCTCCTTCGGGCACTTTTTGGAAGTCAGCTGCACTGGATACCAAAGTGTGGGTATCGGGGTGGTTCTGGCAGCACAGCCGCAGCGAGTGGCCGATTTGATCGTTCTCTCGAAGAGTGTGAATGATCTTGCTCCACAAGGGCACCTTGGCCAGCATCTGCATGTTTCCGATGCAGTACATCCCCTTCTTAGCACGGGACAAGGCCACGCAGATGCGGTTGGGTATCTGGAGGAAACCTACCTTTCCTTCCTGGTTGCTCCGCACAAGTGAGAGCAGGATGATGTCATTCTCTTCCCCTTGGTACTTGTCCACCACATGGACCTTGACCCCAGCAAACGTCTTAGCTGGCATGAGTTTCCGCAGGCAGAACAGCTGCCCGGTGTAGGTGGTGAGGATGGTGATTTGGGAGGGCATATACTCCTGGCACAGGAAGTACTTGCACAGCTCCACCACAAAGCGAGCCTCGTGCTGGTTCTGGTGGCTTTTGCCTTCTTGGATTTCCTGTTCAGGAAAGGTGTGTTCTATGAAGAAAAGGTTGGAAGAGACCCCCTGGAAGGGAAAAGAAGTGACAGGTTAGAAGGCTCACTCGTGGCAGTTTTTTCTCTTTTCACGTGCACTGGTGCACTGGCCACTGACCCTATTGCAAAAAGAGACCTTGGAAGGCTTTCTGGATACTCTGTGCCACAATCTTTAATTCTGGAGTTGGTCACCAGGTGCTTTATTTGGGGGCCTTGGCAGCTAAAGAATTCATGTCTATTTCAGTTTTCAAGATATTTGTTTGATTTCAGTATTTATAATAGCCAACAACAATGCAGCCATTATAGCCAGGGAACAAGCAGCAGCTCTGATGACGAAGACGATGAGAGCGCAGCTAACTTATGAGCACTCTACTGTGCTGACTGCTTTGACCCATTTTCTCCTTTGATGCAACAATGTTGTAAGGCAGCAACCATCATTCTCACTGTGTAGGAAGAAGATCCTAACACTCAGAACTGATACATAATGTGCTAAAACGTTACACAGCTCCTAACTGGCAGAGCTGGGATTAAAAAACCCAGGTATGTATTCTCCAATTCTGTACTATTCCTCCTCTTAACAACCTTCTGAAAAGCCCTTTTTCATCCTGAAGGAAATACCGCCTCCTAGGTTTCTGACAACAGCAGAGAAAGATGAGGCAGGGCTGACTCACCTTAACCTTCTCATATTCGAAAACAGAGGGATGATTCTCCAGATCCTGGTAAATGTGGGGGGTCAAAAGTCGGGCAATTTCAGGGCGCATGCGGTGCTGCAACAAGACATGTATGTCATCAGAAACAGGGCAGAGAACAAATGGACAGTTTTCTAAAGATTAGGTTGCTGGTGGAAAATCTGGGGAGGTAACACTTGAAAAGCATAATAAGGAAAAAAGAGCAGAATGTAAACAACTCCTTCATCCAACACAAACTCAACACAGGCTGATCTCGTGGTATTTTACAACAGAAAACAAAATGAGTCGGACACCAGAGTCATTTCTTTACTAAACCAGTTGTTATTTTTATGAGAACTTTCTTGCTGGCAGTTGGGAGGTTCCCTAGAGCCTTCTCCCAGACATTTCGTAATAACAGAGACCCAGCTTCTCACCTGGTAGTTCAGACGGACAAATGGAATGTTTACTTTCACCAGCCGTTCAAAGAGGGACACCTCAAGATTGAAATTCTTGGCCAGATCATACACATTGGCACTGGGGCGCAGCTGAGAAGAGAAACATGGCTGAGGATTCTCTACTAAAAACGTACTTTATCTACCCATCCATCCATCCATCGATCCACCCACCCATCATATGTTTTTCCAGTGCCTTCCATGTGCCAGACACTGGTCTCGGTGCTGACAGGCTAAGGATTAAAGTGTGCTAAAGGCCATGAGGGCAAGAAATAATGAGGATGTGACGGAGTGCCCAGGGGTGAGGGCTCTTTAGATAGGCCTCCCTGAAAAGTGACATCCGAGTTGATGGCAGCATGGAGGAAGTTGCCAGTCATTGGAAAAGCAAGCCATGAGAGGGAGCAGGAAGGACGGGGGTGGGAGCACAGACAGCAAATGCGATGGTAGCAGGAGGTAGTCAGAGAAGCAGGTGAGCCCTGAGAATATTGTAGGCCACTTTAAGAAGCTTGATTTTTTTCTTTTCTTTTTATTTTATTGGGGAACAGACATGGTCATTGGTTACACATTGCTTTCATGCTACAGTGGCACAGTTGACCCTTTCAGGGAGGGCACAGCTCACAGTAGCCCATGTGGGGATCGAACTGGCAACCTTGGTGTTATCAGCACCACGCTCTAACCAACTGAGCTAACTGGTCACCCAAGAGCCTTGGTTTTTATATTAAGTGCAATGGGAAACCACAGGAGAGTTTTAAGCTGGGGAGTGACATGATCTGATTTATTTAGTTAATTATTTTTTAAAAACTCACTTTGCCTCTTTTATGAAGAATGGATTAGAGGCTGGTACAAAGGGAAGCAGGGGGGATGGGAAACACGCTGTTGTAATCGTCCACTTAAAAGGCCATGGTGGTGGGCCGGCTGAGTGGCGCGATGGTTAAGAGCTGGCTTGGGATGCCAGAGGGCTCCGGTTCGGATCCCACATATGAGGGCCAGTGACACTACCCTCTACAGCTAAGATGCTGAACAACAACTCAACCTGGAGCTGGGCTGCTGTGAGTCGCCGGCGACGGCGTAGGCTGCAGCCCCTATGGCAGTGGGTTGCCATGGGCTACCGTGTGTAGCCAGCAGCCAGCGTGAGCGGCCAGCAGCCGCAGTGAGCGGCCAGCAGCCGCAGTGAGCGGCCGTCCAGAAGCCAGCGACTGATCTGCCTCGCCAGAGAAGAGCGCAATGATGGTGCCAACTTGGGCCAGTGAAGCAACGTCCTCCACAACTAGACTGAAGAACAAAAGGGATAGCAACTTGTCTGTTCCCCTTCCCCCAATTCCCTAGAGCTGTTCCCCTCCCCCAATTCCCCAATTAAAAAAAAAAAAAGGCCATGGTGGATAGGAAAAGTAGCAGAGGGAACAGATGAAATGGATGATGCCACCTCTACAGTGCATTGCAGGTCTAAGAGAATCTACTTTGAGGTTGAACATGGGGGGTGGGGTGCGAGAAAAAGGAATCACAGAAAGCCAGACTTAGGCTTGAGGGCTGACGAAGCAGAGGCCAGGGTCTTCCTGACTAATTCCACCCCTCAGAGAGCACGCCAATCTTCCAGGGGCTCCTGCCCTACCTGTTGGTGGTCCCCAATCAGAATGAGGTGCTGGCAAGCTTTGCTCAGTGTGGCAATGGTGTGGGCCTCGAGGACTTCGGCAGCCTCTTCCACAATGACAATCCGAGGCTCCACCTTCTGTAGAATCTGGCGGTATTTGGCAGCACCTCAAGTCAAGAGAGAAGAAACAGGCTCCTCTGAGAAGATGCACTGGACCCACTGGGCCACCGGGTGTCTGGGTCTGTGACATCTAAGTCCTCATCTTCATCCCGGGCCGTGGTGACTACTGAGTGACAACAAGTGCTGCTGGATGGTCTGCAGGGCACCAGGCCCACAGTGGTCATTATGAAGGTTCCAAAAGCAAGAGGAGCAAGTGGGTGAATTTCACTAACAGTTCCCTAAATATGCTTGCTTGCTTTCATAGATTTTCATGGTAGTTTCCTCTAACCTATTGAAGAAGCTTCCCTTTACCTGTCCTAGATAATCTGGTAGGAGCTTGGCACTGAAGGGGGTGGCAGGGGCAGGTTAAATTTCCCCGTGTTTCCTTACCTGTGGTTGTCATTCCTACGACCTTGGCGTCTTTCAGAATGTGCAGGTCTTCCTGGAGTCTCAGCTCAGCCATTCTCTCTGCTGACGTGCGGTACTGGCGCTCATAGCCCAGGATCCTTCGGCGGGTGTCGGCCTGGTACATGTGGAGCCACAGCCTAAAGGTGAAGAACCAGGTAGAGGAAGCCGCGGGCTCTTTGAGAAGGTGCAAGAACCCTCCTCACTGTGCCGTGTGTGTGAAGAGGAACCTAGACCCTTGGGCTTTTATTATAGGCCAGAGAGGGAGGAGACCCAGGTGTACAAGGACACAAGAGTCCAAAATGCCCAACAAAAAGATGTGTAGAGACCTGTACATAAGTGGTCAGGAGCTAAAGAAAGGGGTGGGATAAAGAACAGAGGTTAAATATTGGGAAGAGAGTAAGGAACTTCAAAAGCTCCCAAAAGTTTCTCACGAATTCTCCCGGCCCCATCTCTGGCTGTCTCCTCCCCTCCCCTAATCCTCCCCAGTCTTGTTTTACAAGTAAAACCGATCATGTCACTACTCTGCTGTAAAACCTTCCAAGGGCTTCTTGATACTCTCAGCCCTCACCAGAGCCCTGAGGCCCTGCACAGTCTGGCCCCTGCCCACCTCTCTGGCCTGACTCGTTTCTCTGAGCCACAGCCACGCTAGCTAACTGCCTTCTTTCAATTTCTTAAACAGATAGGCTCCCGCTCATCTCCAAGTCTCTACCCTGCAGTCCCTGCAATCTCATCTGCCCCCCCCTTCCCTGCTGGCCTTGCTAATACCCACGCCTCTTTCAGGTCTTGCCTCCAATGTCACTTTCCGGGATACCTCAGACCAGCTCAGATCCCGTGTTAATATTATTGGCACTCCTTGCTCTTTTCTTTCTTAGTGTTTATGCCCACTTGTAACTTTTTATTTGTGGAATGAACTAATTTGTCTCCCTGGATAGACTACACTCCACGAGGGTAGAGCCACGTGTCTTCTATCCCATGGCTACATCCCCAGCACTCAGCTCAGCAGGGGTGCTCGGTCATCAGTTAACATTATGGATGACGGTGGAGGGGTTATGATCCACGAGCAGAAAAGGAACCCCCTGGGGAAATTACATGGGCTGGCTGGGGTAGGTGGGGGCTGAGCACGGTACCTGTAAAGTTGCCAGCGAGAATTCAGGTCCAGCCGCCAAATATCCTGAATTTCATTGGCCTCCGCCTCGGTCATGGCGTTCAGTTTGCGAAGCTCAGCCTTCACTTTCTTCGTCATTTTCTTTTTCTGGCTACGCTGCATCTGTAGACATCAATACCAGCCAGGGTCACCATCTGAGCAGAGGTGGACCCTCTTCTAAGCCCAAAGTGGGGGCCATAGCACATCAAAAAGGGCTGCCACTTCTGATGAACTTCTTTAAGTGTTTCGTACTCGCTCAACCAACACTCCACTGCAGAGTGGCTAAATGAGGGCTCTAGAGCCAGTGTGCTTGAATTCAAAGCCCCACCGACCTCTTATTAGCTGTGGGACCAAAGGTGAGTTCCTGAACCTCTATGGGCCTCCACATCCCTTCTATAAAACGGGAATAGTAATAGTACCTCTTCACAGGGATGTCAGATTGACTGAAGGAGTAAAACACACAGTAAGCACTTAGAATAGTGCTGGCACTAGTTATTATTGAACATATTTTGACCAGAGTCTGTTTCTTATTCCTAAAATATGTGTCATGAAAATAGTTGAATGCCATACAGGGCCTACTAATATGGTCTTAACCCCGTCACATTGTGATAATACCTTTAACAAGTGGGTTAAAGGTACCATTTATGAGAAAGTGCTCTCCCCTGGCTGTGTCACTGACTCCGAGGCCATGAGTCACAATATTATGGAACTCCCTCCACTTCAAAACCAAACAAACCAACTCCTCCTGAGGCCATGTGGCAGGGAGATGCCCAATCCACGCTTTCAAGTACTGGGATCAGGACTCCGCTCATCATATACAGTGATGTTGAATTGAACTAAGAGATCAGGTTCAAAGCCGTCAATCAGACTGATGAAAAAAACTGCACCCAAAGTTGCCCTTTGAAGTCCCTTAAATTAACACTGGGGTTCACAAAATGTTATTAGGAGTATTTAGTCCTCTACTGTCATAGTAACGCATAACAAATGCCGAGGACCACTGGGTTCCACCAAAAGAAGGAGCAGAGGGGAAGTCCACACGGAGACATCCGGGTAGTCACATGCTTCTGGCTTTAGGACAAATGTCAAATTCCAGGGCGAATGAAGTATCCCATCCAGCCTGTATTGCTTGCTTCATTCCATTTTACTTGGATCCTCTAAAATCCTCAGATTTGTTTGCAGTTTCTAGTTTGTAGAAGAGAACATCCATGCAAGCACTAAGAACTGAGACCGTGTTTAATCTGACCCATATGTGCTTTATGCTTTTGAAAGTTTAAGAGAAGCACTTGGATACCAGCTTCCTGTCTTTCTGACATTTCTTGCCAGGGCCCCTCTGAAGGGCCACCATTTTTATACTCTTGGGAACTGGGCCCATCTTACACTAGAATCTGGTTGTAAAACGGGTAAATTCAGCTAATTTTGAGGATGAAGTGAATACACTGCAGCAGAAGTGGGTGAAAAGAAAGGGGCTATCTTCAGTCAGAACAGGTGCCTGTAAGCCTATTTCAGCAGCCTGACCGCACCTGCCAGGCAGTGATCACTGCACACCCATTTTCCGTTCTGTCAGGGCTTTCAGGGGCCCCGAGGAAGCAAGCGTACCTCCCACTCTCCTGCAGCTTGCTCCTGCCCAGCGGCCGGCCCGGAGCCACAGTTGTCTAGCCCCATGGCCAGAAGCACTTTAGCTAATTCCTGGACATCGCCATTCTCTTCCTTCTTCCGCCGCCGAGGCCGCACCACCTCTTCCTCCTCAATCACCCGGTCTGCTTGGATCAGGTCAGCCTCCTCTGCGATCTCAATCAGTGAACCCTCCTCTTCTCCTTCTTCCTCCTCCTCCCCTTCTGCCTGGGCTGAGAGAGGAAGACACACAGGACAGGGATGCACACTCTTGAAGCCAAAGGATGCGAGAGAGCACCGACAGGAACTTAGCTGGATCAAGACATTCTCAAGGGGTTTCAGTGGTTACCTCTTGTGAGGGACACTGGGAGGATGAGACGCGAGACAGACTGAGGGTCTTTATATACCTTTCTGTTACATTTAAAAAAAAACATATGAATGTATGCCTTTTTAAGAAAGGTTTTACTGATATCAAAAACACATACAAGAAGGGTATACAGTGTAAATGTGCAATTTAAAGAATAAAAATACATAAAAGGAGCATCCAGGTACTTTTCACCCAATTTAAGAAACAGAAAATTACCAACTTCTTTGAAGACCCTTGTGGGCCCTTCTAACCTAAATTTTGTATTCCTCATTCCTCCCTTAAAAAAAGAACCAACTTTACCACATACCACATATATAATGTATATACACCTCTAAACGACACCTTGTCTAGTCTTGACTTTGAGCTCTATATACCAGGAATCATACTGCATATACTTTCCTATACCTTGCCTTTTTCATGTAGCATGTTTTTGAGATTCATGTATGTGGTCATATATCCTATAATTCGTTCCTTTTCACCGTTTTATGGTATTTCATTACCTGAATAGACTGTAATTGATCCATGCTTTGTACAAATATTGATGGGCATTTCCGTTCTTTTTGTTTTTTCTATTATCATAATGTGGTTGTGCCAATTAAAATGCCCATTCGCAGTGCACCGGAGTTCCCCCTGCTCCACGTTCTTGTCAATGCAGGATTATGTAAAACTTTTTAATTTTTGCCAATCTGGTGGGTACATAATAGTATCTCACTATGGTTTTAATTCCTCTAGTTTCTAATGAGTACTTTTCATATGTTTATTGACCATCAGGATTTCCCATTTTGTGATGTGCCTGTTAAAAGTCTTTTATCTATCTTCCTGTTAAGCTATTATTTGTCTTTTCTGATTAAAGCTCTTTACATATTCTGGGTATGACTTTTAAGTCCTGCTCTTCTGCTCTTTGCCATATTACACCTTAACTTGTGATTCTAGCTAGAGATGCACTTCTTACCTATATTTTCAGGTCCCACTGGAGCAACACTTTGGGTGAAAGAACCGACACCCAGACCCAGCCACTCCAGCATCATGGAATGCTTCCAGCCCTGGAAACAAACCCATTCACTGTCCTGTGGAAGGAAGAGTTACCAGTCATGAGAATTCTATGACAACCAGTGTGAAGGAAAGGTCTCCTTAGTGGATCAAAAGTAATTCGCTTAAAATTTAGAGGCTGCAAAAGGGCAACCTTTGGGCAATTGGATCATTTAATATGACTTGCATAGAATTTTAAAACTAAAAATTTCCTGCCTCTCTTGACAAAATCAGGAGCTATGGCAGCAACGGGCCTGCATTCCTAAGTGGCAACAAATGGCTGGAAGTGGGTTACTGCCACCCCTTTTCCAGTTTGCCAGAGTCTTCTCTACTTCCCAATGTCTCACATCTAGCCTGTGCCAGTCATTTATGGGGACTGATTGACCCCGTTAGGCTTTGGGGTTTGTCACCCTGGAATTCACCAACCCCATGATAATAAAGCTACCGTTTCACTGGGTCCCGGCCAGCCACTCTACAGAGATCGTTGTCAGTTACTTCTCATAATAGCCTTTGAAGGCAGGCGTTATTATTATCCTTGTGTAACTGTTGAGGGACCTGAGGCTCACATTGGCCCAAGTCACACAATCAGTGTGTGAGACTCAGGTCTGTTGACCCCCCCAGGCTCTCTATGTGCTATGTTGTCTTGTTATATCATTTCATCTAATAAGCACTTATAGCACATTTATTAAGTTAAGAGGTTTACAAATATTAACTTGTTTATCCAAATAACAACCCTATGAGATCTGTAAGATCTGTAAGAAACTGCCATTTTTGCAAGTCAAATTTACAAATATTGGCAACTCTGTATGGTTTGATTTAATGCTGTCATCATCCCCACTTTCCAAAATAGGAAACAGGCACAGGAAAACTAAGTAACTTGCCCAGAGCAAAACAAGGATTCAAGCCCAGGAGGCTGGCTCCAGAGCTTCTTTCTTGGCTAGTATACTCAGCTGCCTTTCCTCATGAAAAGAACTTTTAACATGACGTGGCAGCATCAGATCAGCAAACAGCTAATGCTTTGGGCTGCTGCTTCTGCTGGAAGCTCCTTCTAAGTCCTGAGGCAAGAGAGATGCTTGCGATCCCCCAGGATGACCCCTACCTGTACTGGTCCATTCACCAGGCTTTTCCAATGCAGGGGGGAAATGTACTTCTCCAGGTACTGTTCCCGTACCACGCCACGCATGGTACACTCCAGAGTCTTGGCCCCTTCACGCAGCTCCTGTTCTGACTCCTTCATTTGTGTCATGATCTGTCAAGAACAGAGGCAAAGAGGGATGGCTGGTTGGCTCAGGTGGTTAGAGCGCAGGGTGCAGTGCTCATAATACCAAGGTTGCCAGTTTGATTCCCACAGGGGCCACTGAGGTATGCCCTCCACAACTAGACTGAAACAACTACTTGACTTGGAGCTGATGGGTCCTGGAAAAACACACTGTTCCCCAATAAAATTAAAAAAAAAAAAAAAAGAACAGAGGCAAAGAGATGATGAGGAAGTAGCATCATCCCCCAAACTCATCCCTGCCTTGAAAGAAAATGAAACCAAGACAGGAATAGCAGGAAGGGAGACTAAATAGACCAGTTAACAAACCAATTTCCCAAAGCACATTGCTATGATCTTAAAACTGAAGGGTTGGGCCGGCCGAGTGGCGCGTTGGTTAAGAACTGGCTTGGGACGCCAGAGGGCCCTGGTTCGGATCCCACATGTGAGGGCCAGTGACACTGCCCTCCACAGCTAAGATGCTGAACAATGGCTCAACCTGCAGCCGGGCTGCCGTGAGTCGCCGGCGACGGCGTAGGCTGCAGCGGGGCTGGCCAGCAGCAGGCATGAGCTTTTGTGAGCTGCTGTGAGTGGCCATCCAATGGCCAGTGAGTGACTACCTCACCCGGGAAGAGTGCAATGATGGTGCCAACTTGGGCCAGTGAAGCAACATCCTCCAAAACTAGACTGAAGAACAAAACAACAGCAACTTGTCTGTTCCCCTTCCCCCGATTCCCCAATAAAATCTTAAAAAAAAAAAAAAACCACACACACAAAAAAACTGAAGGGTTAGTATCTAAAATGTCTAAAAGATTCCTACCAATCAGTAAGAAAAGGAAACAAATAATACAACAGAAAAACAGGCCAAGGATACTGTGGTGGAGACTTCTTTTATCTTCAGTAAGAACGCCAAGTTTTTGGTTGGGCACATTTCTGACCAGCTAAGGATAGTTCCCTGGTCAATAAGCTGTAAGCGGGAGTGCTATGGGGAGTTTGGGGGAGGAGCCTTAAGGTCCTGGCAGGGGCTGGGAGGGGGCAGTGTGCCCTTGCTTTCCCTTGGATTATGAGGGCAAAGGTCACATCATGGGTGTAACAGAATGTAATGCTGGAATGAACCTGGGTACTTCCCAGCTTTGTGGAGTCTCCCTATCTGCCTTGGGCTGCATACCCACACGGCCAGTGCTATCTTGTTTGGTTTGGTTCCCGCTTGAGCCACCTGGACAGCCACAGCTGGGACTCACACTCATGTAGGCCCTTCGGAGGTGCATGGGGAGGTTTCGGCGGAATTCCCGTTTGTTCCTCAGCTCCCGCAGGGTGAACTGCTTTAGGATTTCACTGTTGCTCCTTCCACCTACCCGCACGATGCTGGTCTTTTGACACTTGCAAATGCCTGTGGAGCAAAGTGGAACACGGCAGAGTTGAAAGGAGCTATGCTGGATTCTCTCAGGTGAGAGCTGTATGTGTTTTGGGTGTTGTCTCAGCTGGTCCCTTAGGGAACAAACTGGTGTTTACAAGAAATCTACCCCATTAAGGAGCAAGAAGGCCCCAGAGATGATGTGACCTGTGGAGCAGTAAAGTGTGGTGCTGAACAGCATAGGCTTTGAAATCAGACAATTGGGGACCCAGCTTACTGGCTCCACACCTTACTGCTATGTAACCTGGGGCAAGTGCTTAGCCTCAGCTTCTTCATCTGAGATTTGAAGACAGTAATGCTTTCCTGATAGGGCTCTAGTCTGTAGAAATGAGTATCTTTATAGCTCCTAGGTAGGACCCAGCACAAAGTAAGCTCTTAGTAAATGTTCTCTATTATTCACTCTACATACATTTACTGACTGCCAGACATGTGCTAGGTTCTGAAGATATAGTGGTGAAAACAGACTGTTTCTAATTTGTTCTCACATTGCCCAGTCTAGCAGAGAATATAAGTTTTAGTAATTTATCATATTAGCAAAAATGCAGTAAGTCCTACAAGTACATGATGCTGTAAGTATGTAACAGGGGACCTTACCTAGTTTGGATGGGTAGGGGTCTAATTCTTGAGGATCTAATATTTAAACTGAGACTCCCAGAATAAGAAGTCTCAGGTGAAAGGAGGATAGAGAAGAAAGGGTATCGTATGTCAATTATAACTGAAAAAAATGGTTTAACTTTTAAAAAAGAAGAATGGAAAATAATATTCTAAACAAAAGGAAAAACATATACGTATTTATTCATTAATACAATTAGTATTTTTTTCAGTGTGTAGTATGTGCCAGGATCTGTGAATATAGCAAGAAATAGGACTGACCCTCATGGTGTTTACAGAGTGTAGGTTAGAGCCACATAAAAATAAATTGTTATATATGTACTAAATCTCTAAAGAAAAATTACAAAAGGAGACTCAACCTTGTCTAGGGGCAATAGGAAAAGTCCACATAAAGAGAGATTTAAAGTGAAACCTGATGAGCTGGAGCCAACCAGGCTGGATGGTGTGAGATGGAGAGAGAGTTAGAGAGAAAAAGTGCATTCGAGACAGGGGGAACAGCATGGGCCGAGGGTGAAGCTGAAGAATTCAAGGAATTGAAGACAATCAGTGCTGCTAGAGTTGAGGAGAACAAGGGGAGAGGCAGCAGATGAGGTTCATTCAGAGTTAGGCTGGAGTGGATGACACACAGCCTTGCAGGTCACAGTTAGGACTTTGGGCTTTATTCAAAGAGCTATAGAAAGCTACTGAAGTTGCTGATGGTTTAATTATAAATGTCTTGACAGAGAACAATTGTGCCAACAGACATTACCTTCCAGAAACTGGTCCAAAGCATGATTAGTGTAACACACAACCAAGATGGGAAACTTCTGGAGGCTAATTTGCCAAACGTGCTCGTTGGTTAGAAGGGCCTGAACAATTTTTAGGCCCACATAGGTTTTGCCTAGAAACAGGAAAAAAAGGAGAGTTAAAAAATTGAGAGATGAGTTGGCCGAGTGGCTCAGTTGGTGAAGAGCTCGCTCAAGAGTGTGAACTCTGAGCAACAGGGTCGCCGGTTCGATTCCCACATGGGCCCGAGCTGAGCTGCTGCTGAGCTGCCAACAGGTGGCAGGATGGCCCAGCTAAAAAAAAAACAAAAAACAAAAAACAAAAACAAAAACTTAGAGACTTACAAAAATGAGTAATTAACGACTTACAGCAAATTATTATATTTAAAAAATTTAAGGTAATACATTGAGATGGTTTAAAATCTAAGAAGCTCAAATGGGTATATTAGGAAAAGCCCTCTCATTCTTGTCCCCCAGCCACCCAGTTCCTCTCTGAGAATCAACCAATGTTACCAGTTTCTTGTGCAACTTTCCAGAGATAGTAATTCTATGCACATATAAACAAATGTAAATACATAAGTCTTTTTCTAGCCTCCCCCTTCCCCCCACTTTTGAATACAAATAGTAGCAGACTATTTTCACTGTTCTACATCTTGCTTTTTTCACTTAATGCATCTTGGAGATAGTTCTCTATCAGTACATAAAAAGAATCCTCTTTTTGTTTTTCACAGCAGTAAGATAATTTTTTAGCCAATTCTCTATTGATGGGCATATAATTTGTTTCCAATCTCATGTGACAAATTATTTAGAAATGGTGTTAATATACCATAGTAGACTTGCCTTTGTGATAGGAGGGAAAAGCTCATAGAAATCAACATTGAAGTTAAGAGTTACGGGCGCATTAGCAAATGTCCGTTAATAAATAACAAACAGCTAAATTTTTACATTGTGTCTGGCTGAGAATGTAGCCACTGTCTTCGAAAAACTCAAAGTTGAGTGAGGAAGTGATACAAAAAAATCAAAGATTTCAGTATAGTGTAAGTAAGGATTTCTTTCTTCCTTCTCACCTCCCCCTCCCCCAGCCCCCACCAATAATATGTATTGAATATCTAACAGGTGTCAGGCACTGGTTTAGGTGCAAGAAATAAAAGTGGGCAAAACGCCCATGGTTCTTATTTTTCTAGACCTTACAGGCTTGTAGAAAGATAATCTCACAAACAAATGTAAAACCATAAATGTGGGAAATGAGAAATACATGATACCAAGAAAACATATAATTGGGATTCTGGTCTAGTTAATGAAGTTACAAGCAGAGGCTGCCCTGTGGAGGTGACAACTGAGTACGAGTGAGCATGAGTGAATAGGGATGTATTAACTGGGAGGTTTCTGCCCTCTTCCAGGTGAGTGATGACTGAGGCCTGGCTCCAGCAGTATAGACGACATAAGCAGGCAGACCGGGGAGAGGTTTTAGAGTTTCTAGTTTGGAGGACTAGAGGGATAAAGAGAACCTCAGGAGGAAAGAAAATCTTTATAATTCAATATTTACTCTATCACCTCTCACTGTTGCCTTCCCCTTAGAATAATACTTTTGGGGATTTTCAACCTCCTTACTACCACCCCTTATAGTCAGAGGGAGGCTCTTTCCAAGTAGGTGTGTGTGTGTGTGTGTGTGTGTGTGTGTGTGTGTGTGTGTGTGTGTGTGTCTGTCTGTCTGTCTGTCTTGAGCTAGCCTGAAGTGATTACTATTCTTAAAACTAAAAAGTCCTAATTCAAGTGGTAACATCAGGAAAAATTATTTGCAACATAAATATTATGAATATACAAAAAGCTCCTACAAATCAATAAGAAAAGTCATTCAGTAGACATATGGACAAATTCAAAGAGGCAAGCCACAGAAGCAGTAATATAAATAGCTAATAAACACAAGAAAAATATTTAAGCTTACTCTTAAAGAAATACAAATTAACAACATTTCCAGAGAGTAAATTGACAATCTCTATTAAAATTATGAATTCAGTTAGGAATTTCTCCTATGGATACACATTTTTTTTTTCCTTCTTGATATACTGTTTGTGTGTGAAATGACTCACAAACAAGGCTATTCACTGAAATATTATCTGTATTAGTAAATCTTTCCACAGGGAACTAGTTAAAGAGGTTATGAGCTATCCAAACAATGGAATATAACGTAGTCATGTAAACAAAAGTCACGTAAACTACTTACAAACCAATATGAAAAGATCACCAAGGTATTTTACAAGTGAGCAAAGAAAACATGCAGAAGAGTATTTCTAGCATAGTGTGTTAAAAAAAAAAAGTAGGGGGAAAGAAATATATGCATTTGTTTGAATATTCATAGAATATATCTGGAAGGATACACAGGAAAATAATAACATGGTTTGCTTTAGGGAAGGGAACTGAGTGGGATGGTGGGAGGAGGGAGACAGGGATTTTTTAAAATTTTGAATTATTTTTTATTAAAACATAAAATTAAAATTAATGAGCCAAAAATTTTAACCTCTCAGGTCAGCAAAAACTGATCAGTAAAAAGGATTGATGACATATAATAATGCTGGAAAGGATGTAAGCAAATGGGAACACTAATTCATCCTTAGTAGGATACAAATTGGTACATTTTTTTTTAAGCCTTCAAAACATCACTTTAATTATGCATAGTTTTCCATCCTTTAGGTGTTTCTTATCAGAAAGAACTTTCCAACTGTTACATTAATTTTTTATCATGAGTTGCCATTACTTTATCAGTTTTTTTAAAGAGACTTCTTCCTGGTTTTGTTTTTGTATATTTTTTTGGGAAGATAATTTAGTTGTATCTACTATAACTAATTAATGTGAATTCCCAATTTAGGAGAAAAAGTTACAGAAATAATAATAAGCAGAGTACCCAAAGGTACACACGTACACACACACAAACACACACACAGATATAGATATATGGATACTTATATGGATACTTATTACGGCCCTGGAATACCAAAAAAAAAAAAAAAAGGTACATTCATACCCTAGAGTGAATGCAGTCATAGTAAAAAGAGTGAGGTACATTTCTAAATGTGACTGTAGTGTAATGAATGTAAAAATGTCTATAACATGTTGTTTTATGAAACATGTTTTATATATATTAACATAAAAATTATAGACAAATATGTAGAGCCCATTTTTGTCATTGAAAAAATAGAAAGTGTACATGTATATATGTAAACACAGAAATACACATAGAGACAAAAAGGTATGTCAGTATTAACCTTGGAGAACATCTGGGAAGATACACATCAAATTGCTAATAGTAGTTATCACACAGAGTAGGATTTGAGAATGGCACATGGGAAGACGGGTGTAGGGAGGTATATTTCCATGAGCAGCAAGTATAGTGTGGTAGATATGGAAACCAGGGCTCTAGAGCCAACTGCCTGAGTTCAAGTTCCTGTCACTTACCATCTGTGTGTCAACATATTATTCAACCTTTTTTTGCCTTAGTTTTTTTCATCTGTAAAATGGAATGGTTTCTGCTTCACAGAGTTGCTGTGAGGCTGCAGTGAGCTCACCATATGTAAAGCATGTCAATCAGGACTTGGCACACAGTGCCATTATATACAGTAAGTCCTCAATGTTGTTGACACGTTCTTGAAAACTGCGACTTGAAGCAAAACGACATATAACCAACTGACCACAGGCTAATTGACAGAAACAAGAGTGAAGTTCCTACGGCGTCTTCCTGGTCACAAACTTCACCAAACTTCTAAATACAGGCCCCAAACGCTTCTAATATTAAATGCTGAAGTAAATACGAGCTGTAGGCACATTTAAGGAAGAGGAATAAAAACACATCTGACCATTCTTTTCCAATCCCCCATTCCAGTTCCAGCTGCGGGTGGCCAGAGCCAGTCCCAGCAGCTCAGGGAGCAAGGCGGGCACCCACCCTGGGCCAGGACACCCTTCCATCAAGGGCGCATCACACACACCCACACTCAGACGGAGACAATGCAGACACGCCAATGAGCCTCACGTGCACATCTGTGGGATGTGGGAGGAAACTGGGGTCCCTGGAGAAAACCCACACAGACATGGGGAGACCGTGCAAATTCCACACAGACACTGGCCCCGGCCGGGAATCATTTTTTTTTCTCTCATCAATGTTATAACGAAATGATGTTGAATGAAATGTTGAGGACCTACTGTACTAGGTATTATTTAAGTAATATAAAATCAAACAAATTAATGGAGACTTTGATGAAGCAGAGGTAATGCATCTTCCAAAGTTTGACCCCTAGCAGTCGTTTCTAACCTTGTGTTTTGGTTTATTACTATGCATACCAATGGGTACCCACTGGAAAAAAATCACCATAAGCAGCTATAACCAAGTTTGATACCCGTTTCTGGGCAATGTATCTAATCAAGACATTCTAGAAACCTAGAGTCAAGCCTCCCTTGCCTATCTCATAGGGCAGATGACATGTGCTCTGAAAAATTCTCTTACCTGTTCCAGGAGGTCCTTGAATAATAGCCAGTTCCCTTGTGAGAGCAAACTGCAAGGCTTCCATCTGAGAGTCATCCAACTTCAGGGTTTCTTTGGAGGGCCACTGGCTGAGGTCTAAGACATTAACTCTGGGACGTCTCAAGCCCTCGGTGTTCCTCAGAGATTCGCCAGTAGCCGAGGGATTCTTTATTAAGGGAGTGAAATCATATCTGCCCCCCATTAGCAAGTACCTTGGCTCCCTCACATGAGAGTCACAATCCACAATGTTACTCTGGAAGGGGACATCTTCCTCCTGGATCTCCTGGAGTCCTTCTAGGACATGCCTATAGGCCTCAAAGTATGCGGTTGTCTCCACCATGAGGAAAGAGTCAGAGGGCTGGACCTCTGCTAGCAGCTGTTGGCTCTGCTCATTGAAGCAGAGCTGAACAATTCCCCGGCGGAGATCTTCCTGCTCCCGGTTAGACACAGTGGCAAAAAGAAATGTCTCGAAATTGTCCTTGGACATGCACACCAAGGACCCATAGAGCAATCGCTTGGAATTCTGCCAGCGAACGTACTTCAGCGGTTTTGTGTCAAACTGCACTTTATAGACAATGCCTGATGATGAACACATAGGGGTGATAATCCTGGTATTAAAGTAGATTCGGATGTCATCAAACTTTCTCTTCCTCAGGCCTTGGTCTTCAAAGCTTTGGAGAAGTTCCAGAATGCCTTCTCGTAGGGGTCTGACAAAATCTTCTCGCAGCAGTCGGAAGTGGGTATCCAGATAGACAGCAGTGCTCTCGTATTTTCCAGAAATGATGTTGGGGCGAAGGAATGGCTTCTCATCCAAGTGCACTTCATTGTAGGTGGGGTAAATGGGCATGGTCCGGTAGCTCTCAACATGGTCTTCCGCCTTAGGCTCTACTAGAGTACAGGTGTCCACTCTTAAAGTGCCCTCTCGCCTCTTTTCCTGCAGATGTTCGATGACGGTCTGCACCTTTTCCAGGTTCTTCTCTGTCTCCTCTTCTATGTTAACACCAGAGGCTCTCAGCGCGTTAAGAGAAGCTGGCAGGAGGGAAATGAGCATGGAAGTTTCTTGCACAGAGCTGGCAGGGAAGACGCTTACGAGGTCCTGGAGGAGGGAGATGATGTTGCTAATGTGTTTTGGATACTGGTTTCGAATGTCGGGCACGGGTTGAGTGCTCATCCCTACCACGTAAGTTGGCAGGCAGACTTTGAGGAATCTTGAGTTCTTCAATGTGCCCAGGACATGGAGAACACTCTGGCGGTCCATTCTGGAACTGCAAGCCTTCCGAAGAACCTGGCAAATGAGCTCAAGGAAGTCGGATTTCATAAAAGAATGAGACAGGAGCTCCCTCAGCCCTACACTTGTGGCAAGCGTGATGACCACCTCGGAGGGATCTTTCTGCAGAAGACTTTCTAGGAACTTGTAGCCCAGTTTCTTCATCTGCTGTGGCTGTTCTGCGGGCTTCTGGTGGGGGCTCCACCGCTGTTGGAAATTTTCATCAGACCATGGTGGTCTGCGGTTCCTTTCCTCCTGGTTGCCATTTCGCCGCCTAGTGTCATTCTCCTGACCATGTCTTTGGCCTCTAGGTTCATCACGGGCATGCCCCTCATGGTTTCTCCTTTCTTGATGTGGGTTCCTGCCCATGACTGCAAATCTTTCTTCTCTTTGTCGGAAAGGAAAAGGATAGTAGGCCCTAGGAAGCCTTCTGGGCTGGTTGGCTCCTCCTCTGAGGGCATTGGCTGGTGGATTATTGGCCTGATTCCTAGCTCTCGGTGGTAATTCTCCATCCATAGGCCCTAAACACAATGGGAATATTGCGTAAGCACAAAAATCAAGGTGCAAGGAAATCCAGTAGGACAGCAATGAACATGCTCTCATTTTCAAAAACAACGAAGGAGCTTAGGTTTCAATGGGAGAGAAAAAAAGGTTTTTGACCAAGTCATTTAATAAATGTAAAATAGATTACTGTGTTGCCATATATATTATGAAAATATTTTTTCAGAGGGTGCAAAAAGGGAAAAGGAATAAACATTTGCTGAGTGCCTAATACATATTAGAGAACAAATACTCGCAGTCTATCATTTAATCTTCATAAGCTGGGATTTCAGAGGATCAAAAAGATCAGCTCATTACTTCTAGTTTCTTGCCAGTACCAAACAACAGTCAGCACATCAGTTTCAGAGCCAAACAGACCTGGTTCAAATCTTGACCTGGGCATTTCCTCACAAGTTGTATAATTTCTCTAAGCCTCAGTATATGGGTTGTTGTAAAAATTAAATATTTGTAAAATGCTTAGTATAGTGCAGTATCTGACACATAAAAAGCTCTCCTTAATGTTAGTCATTACTAATAGCACTAGTAATAATTTTCTATTGACTATAGATTTCTAGAGCCATGGGTTCTGCCTCTAAGCAACAGAGGCATCAAGTGGGATAAAACTATAAAGGGAAATGCTTCTGAAACTTTGCCCAGCATCAGGTGGCAAAGGGGAACGTGGGGCTTCCTTTACAAGGATGTTTTTGAGCTAACTAATAGTCTGTGAAGGAAACTGAAAAATGAAAGTCAAACTTTGAGCAAATTGAAAAACGAAACTTGTTTTCCTCCTTTATGCAACACGAGTTCATTTACATAGTATTTATCTATTACCAACCCTCAGAAGAGGTGTTGGGGGAGGGAGGTGACACACCTGGTACACATAGGAAAGCTAACTTCACCCCGTGGATGAAGCCAAACTTGTCTTCCTTGATCTGCCACACATTTCATAAGTGACCTTGGCCAACATACCCAAGTCCAGTTTTTTTCACTTTCCTTTCCTCTAAACTGATTCTGAAGCGGATCCAACTTTGCCGAATGACTTGGAGATTTTAAAAACAAACAAAAAATAAGACTGTATATAATGATGTGATAAAAAATGTTTTGAAAGTTTCAAACGCACATCATATTCAAGATGATCATTCCACTTCATGACAGCAGATGCTAAATTCATTTATGTATGTTTTTCCTAGTTTTGCACTTTGTAAAGAAAATTTTAATGTGGCAACATAAAGCAACATATGGTAAAATATAAATACTGTACTACTGAACTCTAAATTTTTATAATTGTTACTTTCATATTTACTTTCCAAACTCCCAAGTTATCAGAAGAAAGTCCTACTTTTAATATTTTTATCTGATTAGAAGACTAGATGTTTTGGAAAAAGGAAAATTGTGTTGTTTCTCATTGTTTCAATATTCACACAGATCAAAATGCTACACTTCTTCCTCATTTGTTCCACGGCTAAAACTCAGACAACATGTTGCCAACTTAGGGAAAAGCAAGAATCCATTTGGTTTTGTTTTAGAAAGTTCTAAGGAAACAGAACAATCACAGCAGTAGAGTAAAGCTTTTGGAACTAACTGCTTTGGTGGCTAGGACTCTAGACACAGGCTATCAAATACATAGGCACTAGTTATGTGTGGCTATTAAGTATCTTAAACGTAACTAGTCTAAAATAAGATGTGTAAAATAACACATAGACTTTTGAAGACTTAATACCAAAAACAGTTAACTGTCTCATTCAATTTTTTTATACTGATAGCATCTTAAAATGATAATATTTGAATATTGGGAGGTAAATAAAATATTAAAATTATTAAAGTACTATAATAAAATTCTATATTCAATTACAATAATATATTACTTGAATATATTGGCTTAAATAAGACAAATACCAAATTATCAAATTTCATTAAATTAATAGTAAATTAAAAAAATGGATCTCACCTGTTTCTCTTTGCTTTTAACGATGCTACTAGAAAAATTTTAATTTACGGTTTTGGCTTGCATTATGTTTCTATAGGATAGTGTTGCTTTCAACCAGAGTGTTATTTCCATTTCTGACACCTCATCCTTATCTTTGTTCAAGTGAATTACACCCGTTCATCAGCTCCCTTAGGGAAAGGGGAGGGCTGTCTGTTTTTCAGTCAATAGTGTTGTAGCTAAGGAACAAGCCACTCTTTACTTGAGAGATGCAGCTGATCTTAGGTGGGTCTGCTCATTCATAGAGAACTCAATTTCCTTCCCATTAGTTAGAAAACCTTGCCCACCTCTGTGGTTGGTATGAGGATTCCTGGGCCTGGCATCTGGACAAGGTCTTCTGTCCTCCATTTCTGAGTCACCTGAATTCTTCCACGTTCACGTTCCTTTCAGTTATCTGGAAATCTCCACAGGTTGAGCGTTATTATTATTAGTACTCTCAAAACACAGCACCTAGCAGAAAAAAGCCAAAACAACATCAAGCCAATCCCTCTCTTTACATCTTAATGATTCGTTAACTAAGAGTTAAACACAAATTTTAAACATGGGCACAAGTGTCCAACTCTATGAATGTCCAATTATGATATAAAACATTAAATTCACAATTTAGGTGATCTCAAGGGGTTAACTTTCCCCCTTATCTTTATCCTTGCACTTTCTCAGTATAGAGGGAATGTCATCATTTCCCATTAAAAACTACTGTTTGGTTTATGCCTTTAGCCAAGTGACTTAGTCTGTTGCTAGGTTTCATTTTCCTCTGCTATAAAGCAGACATTGTTGCCAGGAGAGAAAGAGGAAGAGGAAGCCCGTTTAAGGGAAATTCTCAGTCTAACTCATACACATCATGTGGGTTGAACTAGGGAAATAAAAAAAATAAAAAAGCATGGGGATTTTTTGAGACTGTCCATCTCACTGAGTTTTTTTTTAAAATATTCACGGTTGGAAAATGTGAATAGATTTGAGGAATAGCTTTTATTACCCTCATCAGAAAAAGAAGTCCCTTTCCTTCCTGCTGGCAGTATTTTTGGCGAATCTCCCCGCTCAGCGTTATCAATGCCAGCTCTCATCATGGCACAGGTTCAATGTTTATAGTCTTTTTTTTTAATTATTATTTAAAAAATGATCTGAGGAGAAAAATTCCTTTGTCCTCTTGTTGAAAAAGACTAAAACAGGAGCTCAAAATTGTATGTGAAAGAAAAACAATGGCAAAGGAAAAGGAGGAGCAGAGCGGAACAGGAAACGCTATGACAAAAAGCAAACCGAAGTGGGTTTCTTTGGGAATCAAGTCCTCAAAGGCTGCAAGAAGAAAACCAGCGATGTTCAAGCTGGTACAGGGATCCGATTACAGGGGAAGGCTGATGACCAGGGTGAAGCAAGAGGCAGCGCCGGGTTTCAGGGGCAAGTCTCCAGGGTTCTGAGCGCGCATAAGAAAGGATGGAGAAGTCACCCGGGAGCCCACTGGGTGGTGATGGGCACATGGGGTCCCGTGGGAGCCAGGGCAGTGTGGTGGCATCAAAAAGGAGGCTGAGGCAGGGGGTGGCAGGAGGGGAGAGCTGGAGGGGTATGGGGCCTCAGGAAGGAGGAGGGGGCTGGGCTCGGCCGGGGGTGCTTGCTGAAGTGATGGGGAGTCTAGGTGCGGAGGGTGCTTCGCAGAAGATGTGGGATGAATGAGGAGGTGAGGACGCTAGACGATGAACAGGGTGGCGGTGGCAGCAAGGGAGGCTAGAGATGGGGGTAGGGGGCAGAGGAGAGCGCGATGATGAGGCCAGAGGTGGAGGTGCTGATGGAGGGCTCTAGAAGGATAATGGAGGCCCTGGGGGCAGAGCAGGGGAGCGGGGAGAAGAGGAGGTGAAGAGGGGGCCCGAGGTGGAGCAGAGAGGTGAGGGGATGCAGGTGTCGGGCACTGAGGTGATAGGGACGCCGAGGAGAGAGGACGGGACGGGGATTCTCAGGTGGATGATGGGGGCGCTGAGGAGGGTGTCAGAGGTGACAGGGGCGCTGGGGTGATGGGGCGCCGAGGGGGGTGATGGGGGTGAGGAGCTGGCGGGGTCGCTGAGGCGGGGCGCCCGGGCAGAAGCGCAGGCAGTGGCAGCGGAGGGGCGGCGTGCGCGCCGGGGGTCGCGGGAGCAGAAGCAGGTGCGCGCCCGGGACGGGTGGCGAGGGTCACTCACCTGGTTCCAGCCCGTCTGCTCGTCGCCGCCGCCCCCGGGTGCTGTGGGTCGGGACCCGACAGGTCCGCGGCTCCACCCGGCGCCGCGCACTTTCGGTTTCCCTTCCTCGCAAACACAGGGCGGGGGGCAGGGCCGGGCAGGCGGACGCGGCGGCGGGGGGAGGCGTAGGGGGAGGCGGGGGAGGAGGAGCGGCCCGGGCACGGCCGGCGCCCCCGCCCTCTGGCCGGGGTGGGCGGACGCGCGGGCGGGCGTCGCCTCAGCTCCCCGCGGCGGGCTCGGGCGGGCGGGGCCGAGGGGAGGGGATTGCAGAGGGCAGGTTCACGGCAACCGAGGCCGCTGCAGGCCTCAGCCGGCCCCGAAAGAGGGGGGGCCCGGAGGGCTTCTTGGTGCGTGTGAAGCGCGACATGGCGGCGAGGCCGACGAGCCCGGGCGGCCCCAGTGTGAACGGGGAAGGAGGCGGAGCTAGCGCCTTGACAGCCATTAGATAGTCTGGTGGACTACATTTCCCGCGTGGCGCCGGTGGGGCCCCAAAGCCTCGAGTCTAGTGCGCAGGCGCAAGAGCCCCCTCCGGTTATATAAAGGAGGGCCGAGGAGCCTGTCGTTCTTTTGCTTCCGCGCCGTCTCCGTTTCTGGGTGTTTGTCCTCATGCGTCCTCCGCATCAGATGTCGTCCCGCCCCGGGAACTTACTGCTCTGTGGGGTGAGTTGAAACCCACGGTTTTCCCTTCGAGATCTCTGTAACTCGTCTTTGCCATCGCCCCTTCCCGAGGCTCCTCTCCATTCGAGGTGGAGAACCCGCGCATTGTATACAGACCCGAGTACTCCTTGGCCGGTGTAAATGATGACTTGACTTTTTTCCCCATCGGATCGATCATGCTGATCTCTGCATACTTGCCAGTTAGTTCTGATAACGTCGGCCTCCAAAGACCGGGCTATGTGCTTTCTCCACCGTGGAAAGATGGCGACTGGTGCCCTTTCTTTGAGGCCCGGCCATGTGCTTAGTCCACCGTGGGAAAGATGGCGATTGATGCCTTTTCTTTGTTGGTTCGCAGATTGGCGCGATCAGAGGGCGCAGAATGGATCTTGGCCGCGAGGATCGTGCCTGGGCCGCCAGGGGAACTCTATGTAGACATCTAGAACCTTGCGCGTCTTCACCGCTGGTGTAAGCATTTGTTCCCCGGCCTATTGCAGGAGACGCATGCTCTGATGATCCTCTGTTTGCTAGCGGAACTTGGAAACGTAGCTAGTTTTTGTGAAGCCCAGTTTTAGGTACTAGGTGTTAAAGCGTTCTGGATGCTTCACTTTATTGCAATTCTCAGAAATGGACTCATTAGACTTAATGTTGCTGATGAAGAAAAAAGCTTTAAGAGACATAATTGCCTGAAGTGGAATAATCTCTTTAAGGGTAAGAAATGCCCAAACCTGTAGAGCATTTTTATGAATTTGATCCAGACTGACAATATAGGCCCACAAAGCAAAATCTCTAACAGATTGAGAAAACGCTCCGGAGAATGTAGCTTATTGTATACATTTAGAATCAAAGGAGACATCAGTAGGTTACAGAAAGTCCTTTGGTAGGTTAAGGAGGCGGGAGAAAGCATAGCAGGGAAGTCTCTAGGATTGGTTAAAAGGCAAAATGGAGAAACGTAACTTTTACACCGGTGGATACCGCAGGGTTAACATTTACAACAGAGGGTATGCAGGGAACAAGATAACAGGTTCTGTGGTCTCTGGTGCCAGCAGTTATACCTTCGAGAGGTAGGTAAAGAAAATTACTGTGATATTTAAAAGCTGTTATCCAGATGCATAAAAACAATGGAAAGGGCTCACAAGGTACAGAGTGACCTTTGCTAAGGAAGTTACAGGTTTGGGACTATCTGCTACGACTTGCCCAATTAGGAGTTTGTGATCAGACCATCTTGTATGGTTACGATGGGCACTGAGCTTGTTAGGCTTGCCATGTGGCGCCCTGATGAGCTTGTCAGGTTTATTCCATAACCCTTTTTTCATTCACAAAGTAAATAGGTGTTAGTTTTTTAATGCCCCAAAACACTTTTTCGGATTCCATTCCTTCATGTGTGTTTCTTGATAAACTGCTTTTTTGTGCAGTTTTCTAAATGGATGGCATTTTTTAAAGGAAAGCCAAATGTGTTTCTGTTGACCTAGCCACTCAAACTAATTGCCATATTCCTCTCTCTCAAATTTTTTTGAGTCCAGGAGTGATGTCCTAAGGACAGGACTTCTTAGAGGAAATGTTTTTCTTAAACCTTAATGTCTCAGAGTATCCAGGATTTTAGTGATAACATTTTACATTAAAATGTAATGCCCTGGGCCAGCCGAGTTGCACATTGGTTAGGAGTTGGCTTGGGATGCCAGGTCTGAGCAGCAGGGCCCCAGTTTGGATCCCACATGAGGGCCAGTGATGCTGCGCCCTCTACAGCTAAGATGGTACTGTCAACAAACAGGGCATAGAAGTGCTCAGATATTGAGTGAATTTGCAAGTATAGGAGCAGACCAACCAAATCTTAGTCCTGGTTTAGGGCTCTGACTATAGAGACAAACAGCTTCCTACTGGCATATATGATGACTGAACTTTTTTCCCCGACAGATCGACCATGTTGATCTAACTTTTCTAAGCCAGTTTGTCTGATATGCCAGCTTGAGCAGCTCCTTTGTCCCCTAGTTCCTTAGGCATCTAGCTGATGGGAGCTCATGTTTCGGTGTTTTCCTCTCAGGTTTACGGATGGCAGAAAGCAAACTTTGAGTGGACCAGGATGAATCCATGAGTAGCAAAGGATTGGTAAGTGATGTACACGTTTCCTAAGTGCCTTTGCCCACATGGCTGAATAGACATAGGATGTGGAGAATGGAGCATGTAGTAACTGCTTTTCTTTTAAATATGGGGCTATCCTCCTTGTGCTCTTATTTTCTGTGATTCAAATATGGCCATTGCAGCTGATGACAATTTTTTTCCCCATCAGATCGACCCTGTTGATCTAACTAAACTATTAAGCCAGTTTTTGTCTGATGCATTGCCTCAGAGATAACTTTCCTTTTGTTTACCACTAACAGACTACTTTCTATGTGGGGATTGGGCTTGCTCTATGGGTGTTTTTTCCCTTAGCATTCAGGTAATTTATCTTTGCTTCATCTGTTAAATTCCTACAGGTCGGAAGCCCTGTGTGCTACTCGGCAGCAAGTAGGTTGATTGTAGCCTGCTCGTCCGCTTGGCTTGGTTCAGTCGGTCCTGTAACAGGTGAGGTTTCTGCAAATGGCGTTGTCCTGGTGTCAACCTAATAAAATTATTATTAAATGTGCCCACAGTCGAGAGGCATTGCATTTGCCCACTTGGGAGTAACCTGGGGACCCAATTCTAGGTTGAATATATAGAACAGGAGGGGAGAATTAAGTCAGCAAGAGACTGTTGATCTACTGGTACTACTAGGTCTTGCAAGAAAGGAAAACATTAAGTCTACACCTCGCACTCCCATTTTTAAACAGAACACTCCCGTTTTCTATATCCTTTGGGCATGTCAAAGATCACTCATGCCTCTAAAATGTTTGCTTTGTGTATAACTGTATAGTCTTTGCCATTTGTAAGTTGTTTTTTCATGACCCTTGATCTCCGTTCGCCCACATAACTGATCTTGAACAGCTAAGAATGTTAATAGTTCCCTAATGTCTGCTTATCCACTTCATATTCAAATACTTCTGTCTCTTGTATGCATTGCATTGGGTTTTTTGTTTTTCTTTTTGTTTTTTTTTGTTTTTTTTATTTTTTTTTAGCTGAGCCATCCTGCTACCTGTTGGCAGCTCAGCAGCTGCTCAGCTCGGGCCGGGCATTGAACCGCTGTTGCTCAGAGCTCAAACTCTTGAGCGAGCTCTTAACCAACTGAGCCACTCGGCCGGCCCTTGCATTGCATTGGTGCTATGTCCCTCCAGAAATAAATACCTTTTGGTGTGCTTCTATTTGTCTACTCTTGAATATTTCCTGTAATTAGAAAGGATTTAGATTGAGGCTGAACATTTTAACATTATAGGTACAACATACAGGCTTCAATGAGGTACAGGATAGATTGAAAGTTTTCTTGGTCTGATAATTGAATGTCCACCTAGTTCCTGAAGTTTTTTAACCAGATGCTCTCACATCCCAAACATGTAGCACTTTATGTATCAAACGAAGTACTGGTTGTAATGGACCTTTTTTTCTTTCTAAGGAGTTTCTTGCCGGTGGAGTTGGAATACAAGGCCTCTAGAAAAAGATTGACACCCTGTATTTTCCTGAAAAAGCACAATACAACTTAGTAGCCTTCCTCTCTGGAGAAGAAAAATAAAAAAAAAACTTTAAATCAAAATGTTCTTGGATTTGGTCATTGTGGATAAACATTGAACGGGGTAATAAGTAATCAGAAATCGACAGGTCAAACTCCAGGGGCAGAGAATGAATCCCATTATTACAGGTAATAAGTGATAAACATATCTACAGAGGTCAAACTCCAGGGGCAGAGGATGGGTCCCACACTGAAACATTTATGTAGGTATTTCTGAATGGGCTGTATGGACTAAGTCATGGGTTCTGTGCTTCATAGGTGATGTATGAGATTAATAAGCATGTTAACTGTTTAGTATTTAATCATGGGAAACTCCAAATGTCATGGACATTCTGGTTTCGTTTAACACTCCCCCATATGTCTTCCTAGTTTCAGCCTCTGCCATCTTGACTGGCTGATCTTGGGCAAATTGCTTCACCACTTTAAGCCTCCGTTTCCCTACCTGAAAGATAACAATATCTAGTTTAGAGAGTTGAGATTACAACAAAATGTAAAGTGCTTAGCCTAAGGGCCTAGCACAGCAGGCACACAAATTCATAATCTGGTGAAAAAGAATTTCCATATTGGCATGGGAATAGGTCTGTATTGGGGAGATAAGTGTTCATTGAGCACGGAACCATGTGTGGTATATAATCTATACTTAAACCTTGTTCATTGCTATTTAATTTTATAGATAGGAAAAGGGGCTCTGGGAGGTTGAGCAGTTTACTTGAGGTCACTGCCTTGGAAGTGATGGGATTTGAACTCCATCCTGGGCTCAACAAGGCTCCACTGCCTTGCAAAGATAGACTTGCTTCAGACCCTCACCAGTTGTGTGAAAGAAATCAAGCATTTGGGGAAAGAAGGGGTCCACACACCATCTTCCAGAATTCCAACCAGGCTGGTAATGTCTCCTCTGCACCTCCTTGTTGGCCCGGAACAGCAGTTTTTACAAATGGTTCCAAGCCTGGGGTTAGTCCCAGCCCCTGACAGACAACTTCTGACTTCTAGCTTGGCTTCCAGTCACCCATCTATAAAATGGGCATAACATTACTTTTGGGGGGTACTGAGAGGGTCAAATCAGAGGTCAAAATGCTTAGTGTAGCACTTGGCACAGGATAAGTGTTCAATGAGTAATAATACAAAGGAACAAATCAGTACATTCAACAATTTGATAGATCCCAAACATGATACTGACTGGAAGCCAGTCTCATGGTTATATACTGTATGATTCCATTTATTTGATATTCTGGAAAAGAAAACGTGATGGGGAACATGATTACTGTATTTCCCCGTGTGTAAGACGCACCCTTTCCCTGAAAAATTTGGGGTCTAAAAACGGTGCGTCTTACACTGGTTGTATGAGCACAAAAACAAGCGTGAAAAAAACGGGAAATGCAAGTAAAAAAAACCCCCTACAACCACTGTATAAGACGCACCCAGTTTTTAGACACCACATTTTTTGAAAAAGGGTGCGTTTTATACAAGGGGAAATACGGTAGTGGTTGCCAGAAGTTTGGATGGTTATGGGGTGTGGATATAAAGGAATAGCACAAGGAATTTGGGGGAGGTATCCTTGTGGTTATGCAAATTTATACATAAAATTCATAGACCTGTACAACAAAAAATAGTGAATTTTATTGTATGATAATTGTAAATACATTAAAAATAAACATGGCCTCTGGAATCATTTCTTGGTTTGAATCCTGGCTTTGCTGCTTACTATCCACTGTGACTGGACAAGTGCTTTACCTCTCAGCCTCAATTTCTTCAGAAAACTGGAGATCTACTAGTACCCACCTTATGAGGCTATTTTGAGGAGTAAAGGAACACTTAGAATTCCGCTTGGAACATAGAAAGAGATTCTCAAATGGTCGTTAGTTTTTCTTTTCTTTTAATCTAGATTTTGACTGCCTCGGAACGAGGCCACACAATTGCCAGGGAAGGTGGAGCTGGGGCCCCTTCAGGGACTTACAGCTCCAGCCTGTGTCTGCAGGGGGCGCTGTGGGCACACATTTCTCCATGCCTGTGGCCAGAAGCATTCATCCTGGGGCTATGAAGGGGTACGATGGCTGGCCGGGCAGGGGCATTGAAGATGGGCGTTTTTCAGGTCGTGTAGCCAGCACTTCTGGAGTCCACCGCAGCAGCGGAGCCTGACAAAGGGCGAGTTCCCCAGGCCTGAAATGTGGGCTGCTGACGTGTGACCTCCAGACTCATCATGCAACAAACCAACCAGAAACAAATTTACCCATGATCCCTTCAATCTAATATGTGAGTAATCAATTTTCACTTCACGGGAGCATGGTGGGGGCTTCCCATTTTTAAAGGAAGCCAGAAAACCTTAAAATACTGGCAATTGATTTCCAAGTTTATAAACTCAGAAGACAGCAATGCACAGGTGTGGGCCTCATGGCTTGGAAACCAGCTTGAGACTTCTGCAATTTGAGCTGTGTCCCTTTCAGCACTGCCTTTGTCACAGCTGGGCCATATAAAAACCATGCCCAGTTAAATCTGAATGTCAGATCAACAACTGTGTTAGTGTATGTCTCATGCAATATTTAGAACAATTGAAATTATTTGCCGACATTGAAATTTAAGTGGTAAATCTGGCAACCTCATTCCTGAGAGCACCTGGCTTGGGATGGTGGCATCTGTTCTTTAAGATAAAGCCTTGATGGACCTCGTACCTTATGAGTAACTTTCATATTCTCTGTCGACTGGGATTTTTTTTCCAAGGTTGTCTGGGGGGGAAATTGGGGTTTACAAGATTTCCCAATAGTCAGTTTCCAAACTGGCTTCAAGGTCTGGGTGGGTGGGACGGCTGGTCCCTTGATAATTCCTCCTAAGGTCCCAATGTTAACTGCAGGTCTCTTTTGACTCTTATCTGTTCGTCATGGCAGAAACAAACCATCTTGGGCTTATTTATATCTGTGACTTTTTTAAAAAGAGAGAAAAGGTGAAGTCTGGGTCTTCTCACTTGGCAGGCTCATTTAAATAAATGGTTCTTTTGCTGAAACGAACCAGCGCCGCGGGGCCACAGTGTACAGGTGGGAAAACCTGGGTTGGGGGTGGTCCTGGTGGGTGAGAGCATTTTTTGGCTCTGATGTTAAAATGGTGGTGTGTGCAGTCTGGGACTTCGATGTCACTTTTGGCTCTGCTCAGGTTGGCCTGATGTACATGCTAGGCTGCCTCCAACATTTCACTGTCCCAGTGTTTGATCAAGTCCAAATATACCTTTCTAAGCCCTGTTTTCTCCCTACTTCATCACAATAACAACAGCAACTGTCACTTATTGAGATTTCCTACCAGATCGCATGCTAGGTACTTTCCATGTTATAAATTAGTTAGTCCTGACCCTCAACTCTACAAGGGAGGTAATATATTATTATACCCGCTTTACAGATGAGGAAGCAGGTTCAGCGAGGGGAAGTAACTTACTTGCACTGTTAGTAAATGGCCCTGCCAATGTCTTCCTTTGCCCGTCAGAGTCCTCTTCTCACCCTAGTCCACCGGGCTCATTGCTGTTGGCGCATGGGCCACATAGGTAGCTCTCAGCCCTTGGTGGGGGCTTCAGCAGGAGACGGGGTTGGGGATGGGAGAGGATGGAGAGTGAGGCTGAGCTACGCTGGATCCTATGGCAACAGTATGTTTTGTTTTGTTAGAAACTGCCGAGCTGTCTTCCAAAGTGGCTGTGCCATTTTGCATTGCCACCAGCAATGAATGAGAGTTCCTGTGGCTCCACCTCCTTGCAAGGACTTGGTGTGGTCAGTATTCCAGATTTTGGCCATTCTAATAGGTGTTTTAATTTGCATGTCCCTGATGACATGTGATGTGGAGCATCTCTTCATAAACTTATTTGCCATCTGTATATCTTCTGTATTTTCTTTCTTCAATGTTATGGTACATATATAATGTGAAAACATGGTGGAATAAAAGATGATTCTTAGGCAACAAAAGTGAAAATAAATAAACTGGCCCCTTCTCAGTTTTAGTCTTAAGAGTCTACTAGCTGATGACTTGTAAGGAAAAAAGGTATTTGCATCACCTGTTTCATGGCCTAAGGCACATTTGCTCACTTTTAGCCATCGACTGCCAGAGATAAGAACTGTTGGGAACCACTCTGCCCCTGTACCCTAGCCCCATTTTATAGACTCAGGAAACTGAGTCCCAGAGAGAGAGCGTGACTTGTCCAAGGACACACAGTGAGTTCCTCCTGATACCTGGTCCAGGGTCCTTTCTCATTGAGGAATAGTGAAGGACTCTCTCCTCCAGCAACGCCAAAGATGGACTTATTGTTAGACTATGTCATTTTCAAAGAAAACTTCCATTTTAAGATAAAGTGGCTTTCAGGGAAAATTTGAAAGATATAAATAAAAGCTTTTTTTTTTATCATCTTAAAAAATGGTTCTTGCAGCCAGTCAGGAAGGACATAAAAATATTCAACATTTCAGAACATAAAAAAGATATATGGCTCTTACGAAAATTCTGTAAAATTTAGAAAAGAAAAACAAAACTAATATTAAAATACAAAACAGCGTTCTATTTAGACTTTCTAGCTAGGAAAAGCCACAGGACATGCCGTGGGAGCCAGACTGTTGCTAAGAAAGGAAAGGATATTTGTGTGTATTAGTCAGTCCCCCAACTCCTGCCGCTGCTCCATGTGCAAATCTCATGTGGATTGGCATCCTGTGATCAATCACTTCCCAGCTGTGTGACTTGGGGAAATCATGTGAGCTTTCCTTGCCTCAGTTTTCTTACCTGTAACATGGAACTCATAAAGATGCCTCACTGGGGGGTTGAAAAATATCTGGCCTGAGAATTCAATAAAGATGCTCGGTAAAGACCTGTTAAATGGACAAATGCTTGATGCCCACCAAAGGTATTAGCAAAATAGGAGAGTGAGTGGAGTTGGCAATTTAATGACATGCTTATTTATTTTACCCATGGGGTGCTGTCCTTACGGCATTTTTTTTTTAAACATTGAAGTCATCTTTTTTTTTTAAAGCTTTATTTTATTTTATTTTATTTTATTTTATTTTATTTTAAAGGATTTTATTGGGGAACAGTGTATTTTTCCAGGACTCATCAGCTCCAAGTCAAGTAGTTGTCTTCAATCCAGTTGTGAGGTTACAGCTCCGTGGCCCATGCTGGTATGGAACCGGCCACCTTGGCGTTATGAGCACTGCGCTCTAACCCCCTGAGCTAACCGGCTGCCCCGCATTTTTTTTTTTAATCTGGAAAAAGTGGAAAAATTGAGTTTTCTCCTTCTCTCTCTTTTTTAGATCCACTTAAAATAATTGTGGTGTTTTTTTCTCTTTCCTCCTTTGCCCCTTTTAAATCACTTTCAATATGCTGAACCCCTAATTAAGCAAATACAGTCCTAGGCTGAGAAGTTCCCCTCCATGAGAATCTCCTAATTTGCTGATTATTACTGGAAAAGCTGGCCAGTTGGTGGATCTCAGTTGACGTTAGAGGCAAGTATTTAGCCTGATGTTATTTCTCCAAGCAGTAAATTTTATTTGATGCCAAATCCCACATGATGCTAAGCTCTTAAAAACTCTCTAGATGCAGAAGAAAACAGATCATGGACGGGATGTGCCTAACCCAAAGAAGATGCTAAAAACCCCCAAACATCCCTATAGGAACACTGGATTATTTAAATGTTTTTTCATCCTGAGTCTCTGAAGAGCAGTGCCTGGTGGTGATCTTAACAGACCAGGGCTACCAGTAGTGTAAAGTCAGGTGAAGAATGTAAGTCACTAAAAAGATGGCTGGTATGTAGCAAGTGCTCACAAAGTAACCTCTATCATTTTTATTTATAAGCTTTAGCTTTCTTATGGGTAAAAAAATGTAACACATGATCCCTAACTCACAGGGTTGGGAGGATAAAATAAAGTGGTTTGTAATTCTCAAGTCCTGTGCAAATACTAGTCAGTGTTTCTGGCTCTGCCATTTACTAGCTGGGTTACTTTGAACAAGCTGCTTAACCTCTCTGTGCCCATTTTCTCATATAAAAAAATGGGATAATGCTAATTGTACCTACTTCATAGAGTTCTTGTAAGGATTGTATACAACAATATATGTAAACCTCTTAGCAGAATGCCTGGCACATAAACAATAATGGTAGTTATTTTTATTATAAAATGGATTTTGGAGTTTTTACCTCTGGGTGCGAAACTTGGCATGCTAGGAAGCTTCAGTCCCAATGATCCTTGCCTCTGGGTGTTCACACCCTTTTTCAGCTCCCTCCTCTTGAATGTGACTTGATTCTAATGAATAGAATATGGCAAAAGTGATGAAATGTCACTTCTGAAATGAGGTTACAAAAAGGCAGTGACTTCTGACTAGGAGAAATTTTCCTGGTCTCTAACTCATGGGGCTCCAATTCTCCAGACTCTCTCAGGCAGGAGGGAAATTGAACTGGAAAGTTAGCCATGCAGAAAGGGTCAGGAACCAGGTTTCACCCTGAACTTCATCATTTACCAGTGGAGCCAGATGGACATTTGGCAGGAAACGGTGACGATAACATTTTCCTGTGTGTCCAAGGGTGCCCCATGTAACCACAGGCATCTGGGTTTGGGTGATGTCCAAAAGCAGCTAGGAAAATTCCAGTTTTATCAGGCACCTCTCTCTTCTTTCTGACTGTGGCTACCTATTGCCCACTGAGTTAGCTCTGTCCTTAAAAAAACATATTATTTAAGATTTAAAAGGGCCGGCCGAGTGGCTCAGTTGGTTAAGAGCTCACTCAAGAGTTTGAGCTCTGAGCAACAGCAGTTCGAGACCAGCCCGAGCTGAGCAGCCGCTGAGCTGCCAACAGGTGGCAGGATGGCTCAGCTAAAAAAAAAAAAAAAGATTTAAACACACACAAAGGACAAGAGGAAGGCAGCTTGAGGAAGTGGCTAGATCACTATTTGGACATCTGGGGATCTGGGTTCAAAGCCAAGCTTAGGCACTAACTGACTCAGCCACCCTCATTTATAAAAACTTACCAGTTTGCTATGAAGTCGCAAGTACTTTCTCGTTATGTGACTTTAGGCACATGACTTCATACCTCTGAGTCTTGTCCAACCTCTGAAAAAGGTCATGAATGGTATTAATTTGTGGCAGACACTGCTGGTTCCTACCCAACAGCTATTGTTCCCACCCATGTCCTTGTTGGCAGAGCCTGTCTCTCATGATAGAGGAGATGGAGCCAGACACTCACCTTCCCAGCCTCCTTTGCACTAAGGCATGTGACCTAGTTCTGACCAATGAGATACAAGGGAAACCTGGCCAGAAGACTTCTGTATGTGGTGCCCATGGCATCTTTTCACATGATTATTAATAATAACATGATTTCATGCCACTATTAGATGGGGGCAGCAGTCCACAGAAAGGCCCAGAAAATCTAAGGCATATGTGCTGCTGTATAGGTTAGAGCAGTGTTTCTGAAACCTTACGGTGGGGCTCTTGCTAAAATGCAGATCCTGTTTCGGTAGATCCTGTTTCAGTGGGCCTGAGAGTCTGCATTTTTAGTGATAAAGTTAATTCGTATATCAGGACCCACAAAATAGAGGCCGCCCCCATGGCCTGGCCCTTGTCACAAATCTAAACCTGTCAGCATACACTTAAGTAATTCTTGTCAAAGATACCTAACATACACCAGTCGTAATCCTCCAACTCAGGTTTAGCTAGCTTACCTTACCCCAGAAAATACCGTGTTTCCCCGAAAATAAGACTTGGCCGGAGAAGAAGCCCTAGCAGGATTCCTCCAGGATATGGAGGGCATGCACCCCTCGCACGAGAGTTTTATGACCTGTTTCAGGGAGAAGGGTGCCTTTTCCACAAACTCCTTCAGCTTAAAATAGTCAGCATGCCAAGGTGCCCTATTTTGGCACCTAAAATCATGCGACGGCTTATTTTCCGGGTAGGTCTTATTTTCGGGGAAACAGGGTAGGACCTGTGAGCCAATCAGGTTGTGTTACATGTTGCCTCCCCTAACGCTCTATAAAACTCTTGCCTCAGAGCCCTCGGAAACGGTGCTCTACTGCTTGTGAGGCACTGTTCTCTCCAAATCCATGGTTTGCTTTCCCTTGCTGATGCTGCTGGTCCTTGGATCACACGTTGAATAGCAAGGCATTTCATGCTTTTGAACACAAATAAGAGAGAACCAAAATTTATGTTTGGGATGGGGTCATCCAGCAGTTCAACAGCTTCTGCAAGGACTCAGGCTCTCTCCTGCTTTCCTCTCCCCTACCCTGCGTGGTTGGTGTCTAGTCCTCAGGCTTGTTGCCTCAAGGTCATGAGACAACTCCAGGGGCCACACCCAGACACTACTGACCCTTCAAAGGAAGAGGAGAGCATCCCCTCCCATGCGTCTCTCCATGAGTGGGAAATCTCCCCTCAGGAGCTCCCCTACCCCAGGGCTGCTGATACGCACATCCAGAAGTATCATTTTAATAGACTTCCCCACAATGCTGCTTCAGAAGCTCCCAACGGTCTTCCCGTCAAGTCTCATTGGCCAGAAGTGCATCACGTGCCCAAGCCTAAACCAGTCATTGGCAAGGGGAGGAGAATTACTGTGATTGGCTTAGACCTCCAGTTCTGAGTGAGGTGCTTGGACCGGTATCACCAGCATCACCTGGGAAACTTGTTAGCCATGCAAATTATTGCACTCCACTCCAGACCTATTGAATTAGAAAGCCTAGGGGTGAGGCCCAGCAATGTTTTCACCAGGTCTCCAGGTGATTCCGATACACCCTGGAGTCAGGCCTGGCTGCACTTTAGAGTCATCTGTGCGACGCTTAAAATTACCACTAGATAGAAATCAGAATGGTGGTGACCTCTGGAGGTGTGCCGGAGTATAGACCTTGAAGCAGTGTGACCAACCTGTCCTGGTTTGCCCGGGACTTCCTTAGTTTTAGTACTGAAAGTCCCATGTCCTGGAGAAAACCCTCAGTTCTGGACAGATGATTTGCCACCCTCCTTGAAGGGACAAGAAGGAACTTTCTGGGGTGTTAGAAATGGTCTATGTCATTAACCAGGTGATGGCTACATGGGTACACGTGTGTATAAAATATACCAAGCTAAAAGTTAGTATACTTTACTAAATGTATGTTATACTGCAAAATAAATAAATAAATTAATAAATTAATTAATTAATTTAAAAAAATACTGCTGTCCCTGTCGCATTCCAGATGAACAGAATCAAAATCTCAGTGGAGGACCCCAGGCATTGGTATTAGGAAAAACTCTCCAAGGGTTTCTAATGTCCATCCAGGTTTGAGAACTGGATGTGTTCAATCCCCAGAGATCTTGTTACAATGAAGATCCTGGTTCCATAAGCGGGGTGGGGTCTGAGATTCTGCGTTTCCCACAAGCTCTCACGGGAGGCTGATGCTGGGCCTTGTTCTGAGGAGGGACAGCCGAGGCCAATCAAGATTTACCGTGCAGCATTACTAGTCACAGCTAAGATATGAGGCAACCTAGATGTGCAGCAACAGATGAATAAAGAATACGTAGTACATATATACAATGGAATATTATTCAGCGATAAAAAAGGATGAAATCTTGCCATCTGTGACAACATGGAGGACCTCGAGGGTATTATGGTAAATGGAAGGAACAAGTCAGACAGAGAGAGACAAATACCGTATGATCTCACTTATATGTGGAATCTAAAAAAAACCAAAATAAATGAATAAACATAAAAAACAAACAAACACAGAAACAGACCCATAGATATAGAGAACAAGCTGGTTTGATGGTTGCCAAAGGGAAGGGGGTGGGAGGGAGGATGGGAATAAAAAGTAAATTAAAACATTAAAAAAATTTTTTTAAAAAGAAGCTGCTTGTCGCCAAGCTGACTCTTAACACCAAAAGATTTCATTCAAGTGAGATCTCCAAACCCAATTAGGAATGAGTTTCAGCTATTTATGTTTCCTCACCTAGATGCTCATGTGGCAGGTGAACAGGCATCACCTTCCACTGAATTAGGCATCAAAAAAAAAAATAAAATAAAGGGAAAAGATTTACCTTGTGGGCCTGGGGGCAGGGGGAGGCGGCAATCCCCTCAAACATCCTGGTGTTATTGAGGAAGGAAGAAAGTTGGGGTGAGAGGGGGACTAGCTGCGGGGTAGCCAACTCCTTGTAGCGTTCAAGGAACCAATGTTGAGGGTGAGGTTAGGCAAACACATAAACACAGAAGCTCAGACAGCTGTTCCCAACCCCCTGATATGCCAAGAGGTCCATGTTTGCCTGAGTCCTGGGCCCAGCCAAGTCAACACCGAGGACCCCAGCCTGAGTTCAGCTTGCTTGTCCTAAAGTCACCCAGGAAACTGCCCCACTGGAGAAGCCAAGTGTGGCTTCTAGAGGTACCCTGTCCTGCTGCCCCCAAGATGCCATGGAGACTGATACAGGGCTGCCAGCTGGTTTAATTACCCAGATGGGAAGTTGGCAGGGGGAGCCCAGTCTTGGGCAGAGATTAATGACTCCATTATCTTCTTGGGCAATCATCCTGAGTGGGCCCCAGTCCAGAATGTAGATATAAGGTGTAAATAAAGTCCCTGTTTTCATTGTCTCCGGATGGGAATTTGCCCCCAGATACCCTTGGCTCAAATCCAGGAGGTGTCTTTGTTTAGCAGAACAACCTGGTCCATTTGGGGGCATGTGATAGGCCTCCTGAGAGCTGGGCTGAGGCCCGGCCGGGGGGCAAGAAATGGATTGCTTTTCCTCTTAAACTCTTAAGGAATATATGCTCATTGTAAACAATTTAAACTAAAAAGTTGCAGGAAAGGTAACAGGTGATAGTTCTTGCCCCCCTTCCCACTCCCTGAAGGTAAGTAACTAATATTAACTGTTTGGTGTGTATTCTTCCAGACTCGCGTCTTTTTGTTGTTGTTCTTTGTTTTTCTTTTGATTCAATTTTTTCCAACTTTATTGAGGTATAATTGAAGTACAATATATGGTACATATTTAAAGTGTATAATTTTATTAGTTTGTTTTTTTTAGTAGGGGAACAGCCATGGTCATTGGTTACACATTGCTTTCATGCTACAATGGCATAGTTGACTCTTTTTTAAGGAGGGCATAGCTCACGGTGGCCCATGTGGGGATCGAACCGGTAACCTTGGTGTTAGCAGCACCATGCTCTAACCAACTGAGCTAACTGGTCACCCCTGATTAGTTCTGACATATGTATATACCCACGAAACCTTCACCACAATTAAAATAGTGAACACGCCCATCACTCCCCAAATCCATCATCTATACTTCTGCCCTTCTGTAATTCTTTCCTCCCTCCACCACTGACCTACTTCTGTCACCATAAATTGGTTTCCATTTTCCGTAAGGTATATAAATGAAATTATACACTATGTACTCATTTGTCAGGTGGTGAGTGCTGTCTTCTTTGACTCAGCCTAATGATTTCGAGATCCATCAATATTGCAGGTATCAATAATTTGTACCTTTTTATTGCTGAGTAGTATCTTTTTTATGGATGTGCCACAATTTGTTTATCCATTCATCTATTGATGGACTTTTTAGGTTCTTTCCAGTTTTTGGTGATCATAAATAAAGCTTCTCTAAACATTTGTATCCAAGTCTCTGTGGGACAAATGACTCAGTTTCTCTTGGGTAAATCCCTAGGAGTGGACTGGCTGGGTCATGTCATAAGGTAGGTACATGCTTAACTTTTCAAGAAATGACCGAACTGTTTTCCAAAGTGGTTTACCATGTTTTGCTTTCCCCTAACAGCATAGGAGAGTTCCACGTGCTCCACATTCTCACCAACACATATGATCAGTCTTTCTAATTTTAGACATTCTCATGGATGTGTAATGGTATCTCACTGTGACTTTAACTTTTATTTTTATTAGTTTCAGGTGTACAAACAATGTAATAGGTATACATTTCACCTCTCACAAAACAATAACCCCCTCCCCCAATCTATTCCCCCTCTGACATCGTATATATCTATTACAATTCCATTGACTCTATTCCCTATGACTTTAACTTTTATTTTTCTAGTGACTAATGATATTAAGCACCCTTTTATGTGCAATTATTAGCTATTCACATATATTCTTTTGTGAAGTGTCTGGGAGCAAGGGCTGGAAGGTGGTTTTAGAGCTGCTAACGTGGGAGTTCCTGTGAGACATCCAAGTGGAGATGTGGAGTAGGCAGCTGGAGATTGGACTGTAGACTTTAGAGGAGAGATTCAGGCTGGAGATGGAAATTTGGGAGGTATCAGCTATTAGGTGTTTAGAGCCATGAGACTGAATGAGGTCACTAAGGGTAGTGGCCCAGGTCTGAGTTTGGAGGCACTTGATTAATTTGAAGCCAGAAGATAATTTGAGGGAGACTCAAGGAGACTGAGAAGGCATGGCTGGTGAGGTAGAAGAAGGTGGAGAAGAAAGTGTTGAAAGGCATGCAGCATTGTCGTCCTGGCTGGCCTCTAAAGATGGCCCATCAAGAGCCACACTCTGCTAGTCAAGCCTTTGAGTAGCCCCTTTCACTTTCACTTTGGGCTGGCCCCTGGTAGCCAATAGAATGTAGAAGTGACTGCCTGACTTCTGAGCCAGGTCCTAAGAAGCCCTGCAGCTTTTAACTTAGCTTTTGGAACACAGCTCCAGGATAAGCCATCAAAGAAGTTGGACTACTCTGAGACTGCCATATGTGAAGAAGTCCAAGCTAGCCACGTGGAAAGACTACATGAAGAGAAAAAGACGGCCAGCCAATCCCGATTGTTCCAGCCATCTCAGTTGTGGCAACAGACAGGTGAGTGAAGAAACCGCTTTGGATGTCCAGTCCAACGAAGCCTTGAGATGACTTCAGCCTCGGCTGCTTTCTGCCTGCAACTGTATGCGAGATCCCCACGCAAGAACCACCAGCTGAGCCCAGTCGGCCCACAGAACTATGAGGGACAATAATAAACTGTTGTTTAAACCTCTAAGATCTGGGGTGCTTTATTATGCAGCAATAGATAAGAGAGACAGACATGAACAGTGAAGGGAGACTGACTAGCCCCTTTGCCCCCACCCAGAGCACAGTGCACTGCAACCCAGACCCATGGAGAGAGAGGTGCCCAACCTCAGATGAACAGCTCTCTGCATTCTGATGGGTCCCTGTCTCCCTGCTAGGAGGAGAATAAGCTTCTCTTTGTACTCACAGTTGTAGCATCTGCCAAGAGCCCCACAGCCCCCAGGGCCCTGACAAAAGGACAGCAGGGAGATATTTTCTGGGAACTGGGTCACCAGTTGCTTGGAGGCTTCAAACCTGGAATAACAGAAAGAAACAAGATAAATGAGGCTGGAAACTATAGGAGGCTGCTGGGGCTGTCATGGGTACAGCTCAGGGACATGCCATGGTCAGGAGTGACTGCCCCCACTTGACCCTAAAATCAATAGAATCTCAATTTCTCTCTCTCTCTCTCTCTCTCTCTCTCTCTCTCTCTCTCTCACTGTGTTTCTGTCTTTCTTTCCTTTCTTCTTTCTTGGTAGTTAAAACATTGGTAAAATCAATTATCTATCTATCTCCTTTTTCTACCCTTCTTTCTTTATTTGTAAAAAACATTACTGGCTTTCCATTTATAGAAGTGATACCTTTTTTTTTAATAGATTTTATTTTTTTAGAGCAGTTTTGGATTCACAGTAATATTGAGGAGAAAGTGTGGAGAATTCCCATATACCTCCTGCCCGCTCCCCGCCCCCCACAACATCTCCCACCAGATGGGGACATTTGTTACAACTGATGAACCTACATTTTCACCCAAAGCCCATAGTTTACATTAAGGTTCACTCTTTTTTTTTTTTTTTTTTTTAGCTGAGCCATCCTGCTACCTATTGGCAGCTTAGCGGCTGCTCAGCTCGGGCTGGCCTCGAACCGCTGTTGCTCAGAGCTCAAACTCTTGAGCGAGCTCTTAACCAACTGAGCCACTTGGCCGGCCCCATTAAGGTTCACTCTTAGTGGTGTACATTCTGTGGGTTTGGACAATGTATAATGACATATTCTATCATTATAATATCACACAGATTATTTTCACTGCCTTAAAAATCCTCTGTGCTTTATCTTTTTAGTCCCTTCTTTCCCCTTAACCCCTGGCAATAGCTGATCTTTTTGCTGTCTCCATGGTTTTGCCTTTTCTTATACTTGGAATCATGCAGTATGTAGCCTTTTTAGATTGGCTTCTTTCGCTTAGTAATATGCATTTAAGATTCTTTCATGTGTTTTCATGGCTTAATAGCTCATTTCTTTTTAGTGCCAAATTACACTCCATTGTCTGGATGTACCACCATTTATCCATTCACTTACTGAGATACATCTTGGTTGCTTCCAAGTTTTGGCAGTTATGAATAAAGCTGCTATAAACACCGTGTGCGGATTTTTGTATGGACATAAGCTTTCAACTCATTTGGGTAAATATCAAGAAGCACAATTGTTGGATTCTATTGTAAGAGTATGTTTAGTTTTGTAAGAAACTGCCAAACTGTCTTCCAAAGTGGTTTGTCCCATTTTCATCCCCACCAGCGATGCACGAGGGTTCCTGTTGCTCTGCCTCCTTGTCAGCATTTGGTGTTATCAGCGTTCCAGGTTTTGGTCATTCTAATACACGTGTAATGGTATCTCATTGTTTTATTCCGCGTTTCCCTGATGACATATGACGTGGAGCATCTGTTACGCTTACTCCCCATCTTCCTTGGCGAGGTGTCTCTTTAGGTCTTTGGCTCATTCTTTAATTGGAGTCTTTGTTTTCTTGTTGAGTTTTAAGAGTTATTTGTATATTTTGGATAATAGTCAATGATCGGATGTGTCTTTTGCACATATTTTCTCCCAGTCTGTGGCTTGTCTGATTCTCTTGAGTGATACAGTTTTGTAGCACATAAATCATTTTAAATTTAAAAACGTGAGTCCATTTGAAGAGAAATATTCAGGAAATGACAGTCAAGGTGGTAGGAATACAGCAAAATAAGTAAATACATGAATGAATGAATGAATGAATGAATGAATATTTATATAAGATCGGGTTTGGCCAATACTTATGCCACACCTAGAGCCTGGTACACAGACTGGCTTCCAGGCTCCTTCCCTGGCAATTATTATGGCTGTTATTACTACTTTAATAGTATTGGCATCTATTGTTGGTATTATTGAAATTATAATTATGGTATAGTGACCATTACTGCTGTTATTGTTGTAACAATACCCTATTGTTTTCTATTATAATGTACCGCTTTGATGAACCTCTTTGTTGCCTCTATTTCTTTGGAACCTGGGGGTATTGGGGAGCCCTGCGGTTATTGCGGTTATTATTACCCTTATCTTGATATTTCACCAACACTAACTGTGCAAAGCTTGGATGGGAAGAATGGAGGTGGATATCAGTTTCGTGACAGGTAGGGGAGGGGTCCGATGGGGAGCCTCCGCCCCAACACGGGGCGTGCCGATAGGGTCTGTCCCCGTTGGCCTCCGGTCCAGAGCCTGAGCCCAGAGATGGCCCCGCGTGGAGCGGCGCGGATTCTGCCCCTGGTGTTTGCCTTAGCCGCAGTGGCTTTAGTGTCCTGGGCACGGGAGCCGCGGGGTGCGCTCTGGCCTGGGCAGGGCTGCGCGGCGCTGGGCCGCTGCTGCCCTGGTCGTGACCCGACCTGCGCCGCCCCGGGACCCCCGCGCTGCTTCTGCGATCAGGCGTGCGGCGCGGTGCGGGACTGCTGTGCTGACTACGCGCGGGCCTGCCCAGGTGAGCCCCCGGAGCACCAGGCGCGGGCGAAGCGCTTGGAGCACAGGGGAGCGAGGGTGTGGTGTGAGGTGGAGGAAGGAAGGATGCCGCCCATGGAGGGGGTTCTGGGCCTGGGGGTGCGCTGGCAAGGGGGGATGCGGGCGCGCAGGACTGGAGGGGACGAGTGGTGTGGAGGAACGCGCCCAGAAAGATGCGCAGGATATGGACAACGGCGCATGAGGATCGGGAGGCGGAATGGAGAGGGACGCTTGGAGAGTTGAGGGGTGTTTGGGAGAAGGGGGCACAAGGACTGTGCTTAAGACTTGGAGGGCTGGGCGAGGGTGGGGGTGAGGGATCATGGAAGAGGCGCGCCAACCCTGCGAGACGCAGGGCACCCAATGGAAATGGGCTCGTCGGGGCAGGGAGGGGTGCGAGAGAGGAGAGGGTGCTTGGGTTGGGGTAGGGTGCCAGATTTAGCAAATAAAAATACAGGATACCCAGTTAAACTGGAATTTCAGATAAACAACCAATAATTTTTTAGTATAAGTACGTCCTAAATATTGCACGGTTCATACTTACATGAAAAGTTATTATTTTTCCGAAATTCAAATCTAACTGGGAGTCCTTCATTTTATCTGGCAGCCCTAGCTGGGGGAAGGGCGTGGGATCCAGCTGGGGTGCGAGGGAAGAGTGGGCACACGCACTACATTGCGGGCACACGGAGAGGATGTCGAGAAGGTGGAGGGAACCGCTGAAGCCTGGAGAGGGCTTGGGGTGGAGGGACTCTGAGAGAGGAGGGAGGACCCAGATAGGGTGGTCCAGGAGATGCAGAGGAACTGGGGGTGGGGTGGGGCGAGGAGCAGGCTAAAACTTGGTCAGGCGGACGGCGGCGTAGGGGCCTGATTTGTGTGCAGGTAACGCCCCTCTGCGGTTCCCCTGCAGGCTGTGGCCACCGGACCAGGGTCTAAGCATTCCTTCTAAAGACCCCTGCCAGTGTGGTACCCACCGGGCTCTGACATCAGGGGCCGCTTTTGTGGAGTCACTAGTGGGGAGGACCTGTCCTTTGTAAATCCCAGGAGTAAGTTTTTCACACCCACTGGAGACAAAAATCTAAATTCTGTTCCATTGCAAAGTGGTTATGATCCAAGTTTCCTTTGTCAGGAGGGATAGTGATTGGACCTTTCTTCCCTGAGACATTAGTGGTCCTTCAGAGATTTACATTTAAAAGAGAGGGCAATTTTTAAAAACTCAGAATTGAAGGGACCCAACATTTATCCATCACTTACCAACTCTGTGCCCAGGAGCTGGGCTGGGTGTCTCATTAAATTTGATTACTTTCTTACAGCACTCTGGGGTTCCTGAATGTAATGTCCCAATTCAGCAGATGAGAAAAGTGGAACTTAGAGAGGAAAGGGCCTTGAGGCCAGCCAGGGTGAGCCAGCAGGTTTTGGACCTGGCCGGATCCACGTCTTCTAGTGCCTTGCTGCTTCCCACAGTTTGAGTAGCGAATGGTGGAAATGCAGGCAGCAGTGAGAGGAAAAAGTAACTTGGGGTGTGGTATCTTCTGAAAGCATAGCCAATCAGATTCCCTCAGAATAAACTTTCAGAAGGACTATCTTGGGAACGCTTTTGTAATCGTCTGATTTCCTTACAGAGAGCACATGCAGCCGCGGGGCCATTCAGAGCATGGGGCTGCACCCATAGAGGCTCCCTTGGGGCCCAAGGGTGGGGGGGGCCCAGAAAGGGGACCAGGCAGATAGATCAGCGATACTTTCCCACGGTCTGACCCTCATCCACAGAATCACACGATGTTATCAGCTCCACTGCATTTGCTGTTGTGTCAAGAGCTTGGGTTGGTGGGCATGGGAGCCTCAACGCTTTGTGGCCCTCTTTGTTTGGCTCCTTTGGGAAGGTGTCAAAAAGGCAGCAGGCGTGGGATCTGCCCCCTTCTCCGGGCTGGGTGGAGTGTTGTGAGCGGGACATGGCTATCAAAGCAGCAGTCTCACACACCTTTGTGTCTTTCCACAATGTCAGACTTTATTAGAATAAAGCTGTGGATCCAGTCTTACTCAGTTTACCACGGGTATTAACCAAGGTTCCAGTCAGAGGACGGCCTCCAATACTCCTCCATTTTTTTTTTTTTAAGCTGAGCCATCCTGCCACCTGTTGGCAGCTCAGCGGCTGCTCAGCTCCGGCCAGCAATCGAACCGCTGTTGCTCAGAGCTCAAACTCTTGAGCGAGCTCTTAACCAACTGAGCCACTCGGCCAGCCAAGCCTCTAATAGTCTAGGTAGAGAGGTTTCACACAAGAGGGTCACATAGATTTGTAAGCAATAGGGTTAAGCAAGGCAAACAGAGTCTTAAGTATGAGAGGGAGTCCGGTGTTCAGCGAGAGTCCCTAGGGCACTGGGGTGCATAGCATCGGGCAATCAGGCCTGGCCGGTGAGACTGTCAGGAGGCAGGGCTTCAAGTGCTTCATCTAGGACGAGCGCAGATGTGGCTGTCAGCTCGTCGGTAGTGGCCTGAGCGATGAGCCATCAGAGAACTCTGATTTTATGCTCAAGACTGGGTGCGGTGCCCCCATCTGCAGTCCAATAAAGCGTCCAGATGGTCACACTCCACCCTGTGTCTGGAGTTATCTGGTTAGGGCATTGACTGGGTACGCCTTTCACGTGATGCTCTGGCATGACTGTCACTTTGTGACTGACACAGCTATCAGAATTATTAGAGTCCATTTAATTTTCATAATTAATGCTCTCTACAGGGGAGCCAAGGTTTTATGAATAGACCAGGGACCAGTTCACTTTTTAACTGCCCCCTCACTTCACACACACACACACACACACACACACACACACACACACACACACCCGTGCAGCAGGGCAGGAGGGGACATGGAGACCAGTTAGGAGGCAAGAGATGGAGAGAAGTGTATGTTTTTTTCATGAGTGATTTAGGGAATAACATTGACTGACTTCAGTAATTGATTGTGGTAGAGAGAGATACTGAGGATGACTTTTAAAAATCCTAACATTTACTAAATACTTACCAAGTGCCAGGGAGGTAATGTTTTAAGTAAAATGCTTTAAATAAATTGTCTTCTTTAAGCCTCAGAACAAACATATGGTATAGATAGTGTTTTCAAGTCCATTTTATAGATGGACTGAGGCACAGAGAGGTAGTGACCTGATCTGAGTTGCACAGCTATTAAGTGGGAGATCTGGGATTTGAACCCCAGCAGTCTGTACCAGTGGAAGAGGAGCACTTGGCATTGCCCACATTCAGTTCAGTTACATTCTGGCCGCCTGCTGTGTACCCAGCTCAGCTAGAAGCCATGGGGGCTGGAAAGACGGGGCTCTGGTCCCCCTCAAGCTTATAGTCTATTTTGGGGGGACAGGGTAGCTTGTGAAAGGAACAGTTTCAGTCAGAGCAAGATGAGGATTGAAAATGGTCAGTGAGGATGGGTTGGAGGACAGTGGGGCAGGAGTGACCAGTGAGGCCTGAAAGGATGGACACCATCCCTTCACACTTTTCAAGTTCTTTAGTGAATGTTTCCATGTATTTTATTTATACTCTTTAATTCTCACTTTAGTCCTGTAAGGATCAATGTCTCCCGTTAGGCACTTACATATTCATCGTATAGAGTCAGTACTCTTAGGGTTTTGGCACAGCTCATATTAAACTAGCAAGGGAATTCATTGGCTCAGGTAACTGGGAAACAATCCTTGGATTCTGGGCTTCAAGTGGGGCTGGATTCAGAGACTCCAAGGATGTCATCAGGACTCTGTCTTTCTACCTTTCAGCTCTGCTTGTGTCATCTTCATTCTTAGGCACCCCGTCACCAAGTGGTGGCAAAGGTAGGACCCAAGAGCTTCAAACTGGTGTCCCTAGAGGAATGAGAGCGTCCATTTGCCATTTGTTCCAGCCCAAATCCGAGGGATGGTTTTCATAGGCCCCAGTTTGGGTGACGTGTTCGTCCGTGAGCCAGTCAATCACTGAGCCAGCCAATTGGCCATGCCTGGGCCACATGCCTCAGGCCAGAATGAGGGTGAGGTCAGATCTGTCCAAACAATGCCGCCTGAGAGTGGGGAGGGTCGCTTCCTCAAAAGAAAACTGAGGTGGTGTTCACCAGGAGACGGGGTAAGGAGGCCGGCAGGGTAGAAATGGCAGTTGCTTGCTACTGAGCTGTGGGAGACCATGCATTTCAGGGAACTCAAAGCAAAAGGGTGCTGAGACATTAAGGAGGAGGAGGAGGGAGGGCGTGACTGAGGGTGTGTTGCAGCACACTTAGATTTTTAACCACTAGCCTTGGGGGGGCTCTGTGATCCACCATCAAAAAAAAGATCTTTTGTGAACCACCTCACTAGTGTACGGAAACCACTAAAGGATTTCAGGTGGCAGGTCAGAACTGCATTCCAGAAAAGTCCCTTTGATAGTGAGGTGGATGGGCGGTCAGGGGGCTGGGGAATGAAGTTTAGAGAAGAAGGTGGGGTTTGGATCCTCCTGAAAGGCATTTCCTGATGAGCCTGGGCCTGTTGGCGTGGAGGCAGAGGGATCAAGGGGACTGTGGGAAATTTGGTCTGGCTCCAGCTGGCTCCACTGGCACGATGTTATCTGGCTCTCCGAGGCTGGATGAGCAACCTTAAAACCTCCTTCCTGACCCCTTTTTTAAGCTACACTGATAAGCTAGAATTTCTTCTTCACTCAGAAGGCGGGATGGCCTTTCTTATGAGAAACTCCGCCATCTGGTGGTACCTTTTTGCAATGTCAGCTTGTGCTCATATTTCCTTTGTTGTCACTAAGGCAAGATTGGCTCATTCAGTGTTCAAGGATTCGTTAGGTCCTATGGGCCAGGTACTGTAGTTGGTGCTGGGATTCAGCAGGGAACAAGGACCCTGCTTCCGTGGCTCTTACATTCTAGTGACGGAGGCTGACAAGATGTGAATAATCACGCGAATGTAGAGTCGCAACCCCTGGCCTAGGTGAAGTGTGATGACAGTTCTCTGGGGATGTCACACGTGCATGCTGCTTGGAGATTTCACAGATGTCAGACACATGGAAATGTTACCGGGAAATGACTTTGAAAGCTTGGCTCTTGTCTTCCTGAAGGAAAGACTTCAATCAAGAGACAGACATTTGTGCAGTACGAACAGCAGAAGTTTATTAGTAAAAGGGGGTAACTCTGAGACATGGAGGGGGCTGACCCAAGGGAGGGAAGCAGCCTCGCCTTACATGGCATGAAGGCTTTTATTTCTATGGGTAGAATTGCCTCCCCCTCTCCCCTCTCTTATGTCTCTCTCTTCCCCTGAGGTGCCTAGTCCTCTGGCATTTAGCAATGCATCTCTTTGATTTAGGGGCATGTGTAAACACACCCCTTTGGTTTTGGGGGAATGTATAAACACATCCCTTTGGGGTGTGTGAAAACTTGGAATCCTGTTGGCCTAGTGAGGTATTGGTGACAAATGGGATAGGTTCTCTGATAAGCAGGATGTCTTTCTCTCTTCTAGTGCATTTCTTTGATTTAGGGCCATGTGTAAACACACCCCCTAGGGATATGTGTAAGCCTGGAATCCTGCTGGGCTAGTAAGGTATTGATGGTTCTGATAAACAGGATGTGTCCCCCACCTCTCTGACTTATAACAACATATCTCTTTGATTTAGAGGTATGTGTAAGACTGGAGTTCTGTTGGGCAGCTGCCAAGGGTCTTGACCCAGGTAGGAGCTACAGCAAGGGGCTTTCTAACTGGGGCTAAATTTCTCCTTCTCCTGTTCATTTCTATCTATGTAGCTACCCTATCAGAAAGACTATGTGTAAGCTTGCATATGCCTAATTTTCTGCAAAATCTCTCACCTGTCTGACCAGCAGGGCAGGGCATCCTGATGGGACTTGGGTATTCCCCCCTCATGCCCAGCCAGCGCCTGAATATGGTCTACATTCTTTTTTTTTTTTTTTTTTAAGATTTTATTGTGGAATTGGGGGAAGGGGAACAGACAAGTTGCTGTCATTTTGTTCTTCAGTCTAGTTGTGGAGGATGTTGATTCACTGGCCCAAGTTGGCACCATCATTGCGCTCTTCCCGGGCGAGGCAGATCAGTTGCCGGCTTCTGGACGGCCACTCATGCTGGCTGCTGGCCACTCACACTGGCTGCCAGCTACACACGGTAGCCCATGGCAACCCACTGCAGCAGGGGACTGCAGCCCACGCCCTCGCCAGCGACCCATGGCAGCCCAGCTCCAGGTTGAGCTGTTGTTCAGCATCTTAGCTGTAGAGGGCAGTGTCACTGGCCCTCATATGTGGGATCCGAACCGGGGCCCTCTGGCATCCCAAGCCAGTTCTTAACCAACGTGCCACTCGGCCGGCCCTGGTCTACATTCTTCCTGCCAGGTTTTCCAGTCACTCTGGGAACACTTCCAGTGACACAAAACTCATTTCTTCTAGTAGCTCCCTCTAATGTAGATTATACTCTCTCCCCTGGACAATTGCAGCAGCCGTCTTGCTGGCCTCCTTGCTTCTGCCCTCACCCCCAGCAGCTAGAGAGAGAGACATCTTGTTAAAACCTTAAATAAGATAATGTTACTCCTTCGCTCAGAACCAGGCAACAGCTTTTCTTTATATGTGGAATAAAATCCAACCTCCTGACGATAATCATCAAAGCCCCGTATGCTGTCGCTGTCTGCTCCCTCTCTGACATCACCACTTTCCCTCCTGCTTGTTCTGCTCCAGTCACACTGGCCTCCTCACTGTCCCTCCAGCATCTAACCTGGACCCTGCCTCAGGGCCTTTGCACTGCCTGGAATACCCCCCCCCCCACGCCCCCAGATACCTACTCGGCTTCCTCCCTTACCTCCTGAGATTTTCTTTGTTGTGGAGGTCTTCTTGACCCCTTCAAATAGTTCTTAATCACCCCACCCCTGCTGTTCTTATTCTGCTTTGCTTTTTTCTCAGAGTATGATGTAGTTGGAATTACATCATGTTGTATTGTCTTTCTCCCGCGGAATGTCAGCTCCTCGAGGGCAGGGGCTTTTTCTGCTTTGCTCATCTATGTTCCCAACCCCTGACCCAGTGCTTGGCACGCGTAGGCCATAAATAGTTGTTGAATAAATGCATAAAGACCCCTGTCGTATTGAGCATTTCCAGTCTGCTCAGTGCTTTGCATTTATCATTGCACCAGTCCCGTGAGACTGCAGTTTGAATCCAGGTTTGCCTGACTCCAACACCTTGGCTCGGCTCAGATATTCTGCCCTCTGAAACCCCACTTGCCTCCTCTGTGAGATGATCTGACAATAGTACGTATACATATAGGAGTCAGGGTTCTGGCAAGTGACAGATGGTAAGCCCAGAAGAGTTGAATGGAAGAGAATTTGATGAGGGTTCTATTCACAATGGGGCACAGGAGGAAATGGTGTTGCTGGAGCCTGGTGAGAGCAGATCCATGGCTGATGGTCCTTTAACCCAGGGGCAAGGCTGAGGCAGCGAGTGGGGGGCAATAGGTACCTGAGCTGGCCTCTCATCCTTGCCTGGGCCCCCATGGGCTGAACTCAACTGGCAGCTTGGGGTCAGGGAACCTCTGCGGTGCATAGACTTCCGGGAAGGCACGCTCTCCTAAGATTGTTGTGAGGATTACGTGATGTCGGGCCTGTGACTTGCCTGACTCAGCACCAGTGACATAATTGTTGTCCTAATTGGGTGGACGATGAAAGCAATCATGATTGTTAGGTTGTCTTACTTGATTTCTTCCCTTCTTCCCTTCCTCCTTCCTTCCTCAGAGCGTTTCAGCTCTGCTAGGAGTGGGGATCTGTGCAAGGAGTTTGTGACTTCCTGAGGGGCCAGAAGCAACACTGTCTGTGTTCACAACACAGTAAACTCATGCCCTCCGTTCAAGGGAGTACACTTTCCCTCACGTTTTCATGTTGCTGAACCAGGACCTGTCTCATAGCTGATGAGTGATTTTCATGATGACAGCCTTGTCTTTCTAGGTCTTCACTGTGTCTCCTGCCTCACAGTAGTCGCTCAGGAAATATTTGAGTGAATGAATTTTGACAGTAGGAGCTGCCTTGTGTGTGTGCGCGCGCGCGCGCGAGTATGTGTGTGTGTGTGTGTGTGTGTGTGTGTGTGTGTGTGTGTGAGTGTCAAGTTTTGCTGGCACATCGATGGAAATTCTCTCTGGGGAAGTCTGTAGATTCCGTGTTTCAGCCAGACGGCCTTCCCTGTCTGGTTTGGCCCAGTCCTGGTCTGGGATTATGGACCTGAATGAAGCTGAAGGTGCCAGAGTCCATGTCATCAGAAAATACCTACTCGTTGGGCTTCCGATTGTGGGGGCACATGGGGCATCTCAAGGACTTGGGCCTCCAGCACCTTCCTTCTTTTATTATGATGAAATATTTCAGACATACTTCAATGTAGAGAGAGTAACATAAACTCTTCTGAAAACCCAAAATCAAGCCTTGACAGAAGGTCCTGAGGCTCCTGTGTTCCCCTCCCCAGTCCCCTTCCTTCCTTCTCGCCTCATAGGTAAACACTATGCAGAATTTGGTATTTATAAGTTCGCGCGTGCATGCGCACACATGTGTAAATATACAGGTCGGTTCTCGTGTTTCACAGCAGTAGTTATATTGCTGTGAACACTGAACTGACGAATACTGAACCATTGCTCCTAGGGGAAATATTTACACACATGATTTCACACAGGTTATACTCTTAAATCCTAAAAACAACTCATTCTGGTAGACTCTATTTCCTTTACTTTATAAAAGAGAAAAACGAGGTTGAGAGTGTTAGGTGACTGGGGCCGCCACAGGTGCCAGAGCTGCCCTTGGAGATGCTGTTTTCTCTTCCAGCCGTCTCCTGTGTGGTGGCAGAGTGGAGTGCCTGGAGTCGCTGTGTCAAGCCCTGTCAGATCTCCTACCGTGTTCGCCAGAGGCATGTCCTGCAGGAGCCAAGGAACGGGGGTGCCCTCTGTCCCCCTCTGGAAGAGCGAGCTGGCTGTGTGGAGTACCGCAGCCGCCAGGGAGTGGAGTGCCAGCAGTCCTTGAGTGAGTTGAGCTCTGCCACCAGGGACAGCTGTCAGATCCGGTGTGGGGTCTGAGTTTGGGGTGGGACTTCGCCTTCCTTTTGCCCCGATCCCCTCTCCTCACCCTGTGCATGAGGTCAGAAGCTCTGACTTCCCTTGGGCATCTCAACATCTTCTTTCTACTCATCTCCCAGTTTGAATCAGTCAGGACTTTGAATGCACATGGTGGGAAACCCAACTTAAACTGACCTGTGCAAAAATGTGTGGCGCATGTAACTAAAGTTCCAGTGGTGCATTCAGGCATAGCTGGATCCAGGGGCACAAGCAATGTTGCCAGGAATCTCTCATCTCTCAGCTCTGTTTTTCTCTGACTTGGCCTCATTCTCAGGCCGGCTCTTCCCTATAATAGTCTTGGATGGCTCCAGGTTTCCCTCCAACCAGCCTAGCAGCTGGAAGAAAAGGCCTCTTTCTCCATATTTTTAGCAAATGTCCTGGGATGTAGTCTCATTGTCTTGACCTGGGTCATGTATCCACTGTTAAACCGATCAGAGTGGCTACAGTGATGGAATAGTCTGATTGGCTGAGCCTGGGCATGTGCTCCCTTTGAAGCTGGGAGGTGGGGGTCAGTCCCATCTGAATGAGAGTAGGGGAGGGGTGTTCTTCAGAGAAAAACAGGAGAATGGATGTAGGGTAGGCAATACTACAGATGTTGGCTACATTGCACACCCTGACAAAAGGTTTTTATATCGCTACAAAAAACAGGTGATGCCCATTTTATAGCTGAAGAAATTGACCAAGAGAGCGAAAGTGGTTTTTCCTGAAGGGGTGGACTAGCAGGCAGCAGGGCTAAACTGTGCCCGTCCAGTTTCTCCCCATGCTTCAGCCTGGCAGGGAGGGGAGGTCGCTCTTGCTGTCACCATCCTGCTTTAAATTCCCCAGTCGCCACCCAGTGCCCTCAGGGTGAAGCCCAGACTCCTCATCATGGTCGATAAGCTCCACGTGCTCTGGCTTTTGCCTCCTGTGACCTCATCTCCTTCCTCCCTCTGCCCACATTTTAAAGGGTCATTGTGATGGTTGTGGGGACAGTGGGTCAGAGGGCAGCAGGAAGACCAAGGAAGAGGGGCGTGCAGTCAGGGGTGGGTGAGAAAGGATTGTGGCTGGACCGAGGCAGTGGCAATGGGGTGATGACAGTGGGAACGTCATTCCCTTTGCCTGAAATCCTGCCTCTCCTCTGCCACTCGCCTCTAACCTTGCCCGGCCAAGCATTTTCTGCCATTTTCTCGGGAAGATCTTCCTGACTGCCCCAACAATGTGCAAACACTTTGCCGCATTCCTTGACCCTGTGAGGCCAATGTTACTATCCTCATTTTATAGAAAGGGAAACCAAGGCTCAGGGAGGCACAAAACTTGCCCCAAATACATGGTTCGTCTTACTTAATTCTGACAATAACTCTATGATAGAGGTACTAGTATTATCCCCATTTTGCTGATGAGGAGACTGAGGCTCAGAGAGCTGCAATAACTTGACCAAGATCACTCAACTATAAGAGGCCGAGCTTGGACTAGAACCTGGGGTTCTCTGGGGCTCCCCTCATTGCTCTAGGCTGCACCAAAAGAAGCACTATGGATGCTGGAAGACGGGAGGGAAGGGAAATTGTGTATTAAGTGTTCTGGCAAAGACCAAGCACAATCTCTGTGGCAGTAGTAGGGAGAGGTGCCTGGGATGCCCCTGGTGTGGCCCTCGTCTAGGTCACAAGCATTAGTTCAACACCAAATCTTTGATTCAGTTTCATCGCTCAGGGAATGGGGAGGGGTAGGGACTTCTTTTGGCTTTTTTTATTTTTCTAAGGAATCACCAACCTTTTGCAGACCGACCCTCAATTCTCCTTTGTAGTGTTCTCTGTCTAAGAGGGAAGAGCTTGGAAGTTGGCCCAATAAAACAATTTTATTAATTCATTTACCCCTCCATTCCTCTGTACCTTTCTTCCCTCCTTACATCTTCTCACCCATGCATCCATCTACCCATCCATTTATCTATCCACCCACCTGTCACTTTCCATCCATTCTTCTTTCCATTTATCATCTGTCTCCTCTTTTTTCTATCCTCCCATGTTCCCATTTATCTGCTCACATCCATCTATTCTTCCTTTCTTCCATCATTCCATCCATGTATTCATCCATCTATCCATCTAGTTATTAACTCTCTTATCTACTTTTTTACTCATTTTACTCATCAAAATCATTCATTTGAGAAACTTCTATTGACCTACTATGCAACCCTGGGTCTCAGAGATAAATATGATTCTGCCTCCAGCCTTGCATAAAGGGTACAGGTGGGGATCTCCTACCCAGTTCCCAGATCCCATAGTCTCTTTAAGGCTGCCATATAAGTGACTCACAAGCCAGAAATACCTAATTATGCTTCCTTTTGTGTTATAGCCCCAGGGGGCAGTGCTGGGCTACCTAACTCTGCTTTCTCCTTGACCCACAGTCCCTGCCCTGATAACCACAGGCAGCTATGGGAAAGAGCGGAAAAAGCGAGGTGTCCCCAAGGAGCAGGAGTTAGTAGGGTAAGTTGAAGCAAATGAACCCAAAGTCAGACTAAAATTTGCAAACATTTTCCTTGGATTAAACTTTCATCATGTCTTTCCCTTACTTTGATAGCTTTAACATTTCTGAATTTCTTGTCCTGTTTCATTTGTAAGCTCATTAACATGGATTTTGAAGTCCTTAATAATTGGTCTCCACACAACTAACTTTCCTTCCTTCCTCTTTCCTTCCTTCCATTAAGTCAACATTTATGACAGGCAGTGTGCTAAGCCTGTCAAAGAACAAAAAGGACAGACATACTTGTCCTCGTGGAGTGGATAGTCTAGTTGGAAGGGACAGACAATAAACAAATAAATAGTATGTCAGATCATGTTAAGTACTATGGAGAAAAATAAACCAGGGAAGAGGTTGGGAGTGCCAGGGATATCCTCACTGAGAAGGTGACATTTGAACTAAGATCTGGAGGAGGCTTTCTGTGGAAACAGCATATCTGAAAAAGGGACCAGCAAGTGCAAAGGTCCTGAGGCAGGGCATGCCTGGTGTATTAAAGGATCAGCAAGAAGACCAGTGTGGTTGGAGAGCAGGGAGAGTGAGAGAGTAGGAAATAAGGTCAGAAATATATGGGGGGTGGGGGGTGGGGGTGGGGCCCTCAGGTCACACAGGCCTATAGGCTATGGTAGGAAGTTGGGCATTTTCTCACATGAGATGGGAATCATGGGAGGGTTTTGAGCAGAGGAGTGACATGATCTGACTTAGGTTTTCACAGGGCCTATCTGAATGCTATTTGTAGACTCGATCACAGAGCCGCAAGGAAGGAGTCAGGAGACCAATGGGGAGGCTACTGCAATGGTCAAGACCAAAGATAAGGTGGTTTGGACCGGGGTGATAGCCTTACACCTTTTGAAGTGTGAATTGCAGGGACTGGACCAGTGTGTTGGAGATGGTGGTGATGAGGTCAGGCTTCTAGGACAGTGCTTAGCACACGGCAGGTACTCAATAAATATCAATAGAAAGAATAAGGTCTGAACGAAGGCAGTGGCAAAGAAGATGGAGAGGAGAGCTACATTAGTTAGGATTCCTTTCATTGCAAGTGACAGAAACTCAGCTCAAGCTGACTCGTGAAAAGGAGAATTATTGGTTTACATAACTGGGAAGGAAGTTTCAAAGTAGTATTACTTTAGGCATGGCTGCAGCCAAGAGGTCAAATAAAGTCAGGACTCACTCTCCTATTCATTAATTCACTCATCCATTCATTTATTCATTCATTCTCTCTCACTCTCTGCATATATTGGGCTTCATTCTCAAGCAGCCATTCCCTCCAATATGGCCACCAGCAGCCCCACATCCTCCCAGCTTAGCAACACCAGCAGAAGGCGCCCTCCTCCTAGTCTCAGTGTGTCATTTCATGGAGGAGACTTTGATTGGTCCTACTTGGATCCCGGCCCATCCCTGAACCAATCACTGTGGCCAGAAGGATGAGCGCTCTGATTGGTCAACTTCAGTCATCTGCCCAAGCTAGTGGCAGGTATGGGGAGAGCCAAGACCAGCCACCCTGATTAATTACCCCTCCAAGGCCAAATAGGGTGAGGGCAAGAGTGCCCCAAATAAACCGCCCAAAGGGGACGAGAAAGTGTGTTGGGAAGACATAACTTCCATTTATCACAGGCTCTGGTAAGGGACAGATTCCCGAGGAGTTCTAGGGGGCCCATCAGAGAGGAAGGGGCTGGGGACAAGAAAACTCTGCTCCTTAGACCTTCCAGAGGCTGCAGCCACCAGGGGGCACTAGCACCACACAGAGTCCTTGACAAAGAGCTGCATCTCCTCCAGCAGGGGGGGCCATTTACTGCTACTTGTAGGAAAGTTGGGTAGAAGTCACATTTTGGCAAATTGGCTTTTTCAGATACCCCAGTATAGGGAGCTTCCCTTTTAAAAAATTCTTGTGAAGAATCTCTTCTATAAAACAGGATCTTTTGTAAAATGCAGTGGAGTGCTCAGGAGTGTCAATTTAGGCTTTTTGGGTTCAGGTGGTTCAGGTTTAGGCACTACCGCTTGTTAGCCATGTGACCCTAATTTAGGCCAGTTAACTCTTTGATCCTCAGTTTCCTAATCTGTAAACTGGGGCAACACCTGCTTCACAGGGTTTCCCTATTCCATTGGACCAATGATTCATTGAGCAAATTTTTATTGAGCCAGTACTATTCTAGGATTTGGATACAACCATGAACAGAACAAACACAAATTCCTGCGTTTGTGGGGCTGACATTCTAGGGGGGAGACAGATGAGAAATAAACAATATAGTCTTTTGGATATGGTGCTTGGAGGGCCTGGCACATAGAAGCACTTACTGAGGTTAACTTAAAAAGTAGCAGCCGAGTCTCTTGTATGCAACCTGTTGATGCAGAATGGGTTGCTTTGAAGGTTTCTATATCAGGGAGACATTGTACCACCCTGGGCCTAAATAGGACTAGGCACACAATAGGTGCTCCATAAATGCTCACAGGTGCTTGCGGGGCTGTCTCCCTGTGTGGCTGCAGGTATTGTGTCCAGTTCCGGCTGGGGCCCATTCCAGGGAGCTGTCGGCAGGTGAGGGCGCCACATGCCCAGTGGACGAGATATCTGACCCAGGGCCACATGGTCTGTGTGAGGTGTGAGTGGCCTGCCCAGGACACCAGGAGCCAACGCTGCTATGGCGACGGCGGTGGGGCCGGAGGGTGAGCAGTGGGACTGGGGCATGGGGAAATGTGACTGCAGAGCCTGGGGTTTCTCTGCTGCCTGAGAGGTGACAGTATTGCACGAGTGAGATGCTGCTCCCCAGTCAGTGTGGGAACCTGGAATGTCCTGGCCTCAGTGTCTGAAGAGGAGCAGCTCCCGTCACTTCCAGCTGTGTGACCCAGGGTAAATCTCATAACCTCTCTGGACTCTAATTTCTTCATCTGAAAATGCAGATAAGAGAGCTCCCCATGGGACAATGATGAAGGTTAAGCGAGATTGTACAAGTGGAGGACTTAGCGTAGCTCCTGGCATCCAGAAGGAGCTCAAGAAAAGAGAGTTGGCAATATTGTTGAATCCTCAAAATTCCCTCAAAAGCCAAGTTTGGGTACTTTCATTTTATAGATGGGGCACCTGAGGCTCAGAGAGGCAGTGTGCCTTGGTCAAGGTCACACAGCAGGATTTGGCCCAGATTTGCCTTATATCAGCCCCCTAGACTGCCTCCCACACAGGCAGGTGTCTCAGAAAGTACTTAACATACTAATTATAATAGCAGCTAACATTTATTGAGTGCTTACTATGCGCCAAGCATTATTCTAAGCTCTTTATGTTCATTCTTTCATTCTTTCACTCAATAAATATTTGTTGAGCACTTACTGTTGAGAATGTGCCAGGCAATGTTTTGTGCACTGGGGAGATGCAATGAACAAAGCAGGTGTGGTCCTTCTCTTACGGAGACAACATTCTGCTGTGAGAAGATGGGCAAGTAAATCTGTAATTTGTCAGGAAGGAGATCAGTGTTAGGAAAAGAAAGCAGGATGAGGGGGAAGTTCTGAGGGTTGTTATTTTTCAAGGAAGGTGACACGGAGGAGGTGACATTTGAACAGAGATCTGAAGGAAACGAGGGAGGGAGCCATGTGGATATCTGGGGGAAGGTGTCCCAGGCAGAGGGCACAGCAAGTGCAAAGGCCCTGAGGTGGGAGTGTGCTGCCACCATGGCCGGATGGAGTGAGCGAGGGAGCGCGTGGAAGGGGGTGAGGACACATTAACACACAGCATAACATGGAAACATTTCAAGAACCCAAAGTGGATACTTTTAGGGCCCTCACTTTGCAGATGAGGACACTGAGACACAAAGAGGTGCCCAAGTTCACACACCTAGCAAGTGACAGAAACGGGATTTGAACCTATGACGTTCAGATCCCTGAGCCAAGCTGTAAAGACTAGTCTAGACTGTCTTCACTGATAGTGCTTTTCTAGTGCAGGGACTATTATACTGTAGGAATGAGAGCACTCTCTGGGGTCTGTCCGGGGAGTTCTCCCATTTCCAACGGTGTTAATTTCCTGCTTTTTAAAATTGAGGAGCCCTGCTCACTGCAAACGTAGAGCCGGGAATGCCAGTGACAGACGGGGTGTTAGGACAGATGTACCTGACAAGAGGCATTGGGACTACACAGATCCAGGTTCAAACCCCACCTCTGGCCCTTACTAGCTGTGTGACTGTATGCTAGTCCTCCACCTGACTCACACAGCCCCTAACACCCATTTTGGGGGATGATCCTGTGCCCTTTGCATAGCACCTGGCTTCTTGTAGATGCTTAACAGTGGGAGCTGCTATCGTCATGTCTAACTTGTACAATGGATATAATCATACGTATTTTGTGAAAATGAGATGTAATAGATGCAATGAACTTGGTGCATCGTAGGTGCCCAATAAATAAATGACAGACAATATAATCACACTCTAGGAGGCCCTCTCTGTCCACCCCCCTCCAACCTCTCTCCCACTTACCTATCCTAGACCTTAGATTCTACCATTACAGATTTGTTCTTTGGGCTAGAGCCTTGGTTTAGCCATCCATCTTTGGAAAAGTTTTTCTAGTCCTAAAACTGATGAATCCCAGATTTCTCTTGATGGCTGCAAATACCCCAGGATGAGGGACATGGCACTTTGGTGAATCTGAGATGAGGGTTGCAGGAACCCCTGGCTCCACCAGGGAGGGGCAGGAATGGAAAGCAGGGCCAGGGCTGTGCCAAAGAGAGCCATCTCTCCCTGCTTGCACCCCATCCTGGCCAGGCTCACAACAGGTGATGGAAGGTCTGATTGGGGCATGAGCTCACCAGGCAGGACTGGGCAGAGGAGGAGGATCAAAGTGAGGATAGAGGCGAGCTGTCAGCTGCATTCTTTCTGTGGGCAGCTGGTGAGGGCGGGCATGCAAAGGGCATGGACCTGGGAGGGATTAGCTTGTCAGTTGGGGATTTTAGGAGGGTTTATTTAGCCTGAGAAGTGTCTCTGAGTTTGGGGCAAGCAGAGGGAACACCTGCCATCGTCGTGCACCTACTGTGTGCTGGGCACTAAGTAGGTGCTTTACATCATTCAGGCCTCCCAAGCCCTTTTGAGACAAGGGGCATTAACTCCATTTTATGTGATGAGGATGCCATTAATAATGGTAACTTCAAATGCTATAATTTGTGAAGCACCTATTATGTGCCAGGCACTGTGCTTAGAACAGTGCCGGGCACTTAATAGGTACTTAATTGATGGTTTTTATTATCGTTATTATTTTGCATTTTTAAAAAGATTTGAGTTATACCTACAGAAAATTGGCTAAAACATATATCGATAGGTTTGGAAACTGTTTGAAAAAGAGACACGCCTGGCCATCCCTTCAAACCTCCACACCTCTCCTAACCACAGCCCCATTCCTCCCCATAAAGGAAACCACTGCCCTGACTTTTATGGCAACCCATAGTACAGTTCTCTTAATAGCTTTACTCGGTGCCGATCCCTAAACACTATAGTTTAATTTTGCTTTTCCACCCAAACTTGACGTACACGAAAGGATGCACAGTGCGCCTTGTGGAATCCAGCATCGTTTGCTCCATATGCGGTTTGCAAGGTTCCTTCGCAAGGCTGCCTTGTAGCATGAGATCTTTTGTCTTTGTTGCTGGCATGCCTAGCTATTATTGTCATGATCATTTTTATTTTCCCCGCACATAGAGCCTCCCAGCACTTCAGAGAGGCGGAGATTACGGATAGCTCTGTTGTCCATTGAAGAGGCGGAGGCTCCTAGGAGCTGGGTCATGACCCCCTCCCTTGATTCCAGAGCCTGTGTTCTTAATCACGCCACTGTGTTGCCTCCCAACAGGAGGAAAAGGGGGTGCAGGAAGGTTAAGCAACTTGCTAAGTTTGCCATCTCACCAGACCCTAAGAGCTGAGTCTGGTTCGTTCTGTGTGGCCTCTGAGGTCGGCGCTCTGGGGCCAGGTCACGGCCATTCTCCATCAGGCACAGGAAACACAGGACTTAGTCCCCACCCACTTTTAGGGCCCATGAAAATTTACAGCTTTTAATTTCTTTTAAAATCGGAAGAAAAAAAGGATATAACAATCATGGGGCTCTAATAATGAACTCAGCCTGGATTATATTCAACTTTATACAACATACTCATAAATGATGATTTAAAATAATTTTTTGCATGGAGGAAGGGGCCCACACAGGCAAGTATCCGTGGAGCCCAGAAATTCATAATGTCGCTGAGCCAGCTCCATCTCTTGCAGGAACCAGCTGTTGCTGTGGCAAGCCGCCGGCCACCCCCGGTGCCGAGGGACCTGGGAGAGGCTTGGGCAGCTCCAGGACTGTTCTTGCCCCGAGGTCCACAGCCTCGTCTTCATCTAGCGCCATGGCCCTCTAACTTTCTAGACCCCTTCTTTCCAAAGCCTTCCGGGATGGCAGGGAACCCCCGCCACTCCAGGGCTTGGGATCTTACAGGACCATGGAGTGGGAAGAAGTCTGCAAATTTGAGACTAAAGCAACAAGCCTTATTATGTTGACACTGAAAATAGCTTTATGTTTCCACTCGGCGCCAGCTGAGTCATAGCCTTGCTAACATCTCCCTCCAGTTCAGGGCTTCCCAAATGTCATCTCCTCAACATACTCTGGTGGCTTTTGCCTTGTTCTTCTTACCTGTATGCTTACTTTTTTTCTTTTTTCTTTTTACTCTCCATTCCCCCACCCTTTTATTTTTGTTTTGTTTAAATAAATTTATTTTAAAAGGCAGCTTATACTTAAATACATGTGTTTAAAGAAGAAACGTTTTATCACAACTAGAAAGGAAAAGAAATAATAGTAGCAAACATTTATTAAGTACCCACAGTGTGCCAAGTGCTGTCCGGCCCTTTACACATATTGACTTATTGGATCCTGAGTTAGGTGCAATTATTATCCCTATTCTACATGTGAGGACATTGAGGCACAGAGAGGTTAAGCCACTTGCCCAAGGTCACACAGCGGGTGAGCGGCAGAGTTGGGTTTTGAAACCCATGAGCTACATCTACTGCTAAGATTCCCTACACTAGTAGTATATCAGCATCACCAGGGCAGGGTTTTGGGTCTGTCTTGTTCCCTACTTTGTCCCCTATGCCTAGACCAGTGCCTGACATGTAATAATGCTCAATAAATATTTGTTGATTAAATGAATGAAGAGATGAATAAGCAGTTGCCTTAATTAGAAAGCAATCAGAAAATTGAATACAATGGAAACCAAACGGGTTAGGTATTGTTACCTGACCAAGATGCTAAGCATGAAGCCTGCTCTCTCCTTGTTCAAACAAGAAATGAGCGTGTGTTTGAGAGACAGTAAGGACACACTGGTATTTAATGGAGGCTTGGTCCTTGACAAATTAGAAGAATTACATGAGACTTGAAAGGGGGCTAATTTTCTTCCCTTGGGAGTCAACTGTTAACATATTTTTAAGGGCTTTATTGAGATATAATTCACATAACATAACATCCACTCATTTAAAGGCTACCATTCAGTCCCTTTTACTATATTCATAGGATTGTATAACCGTTACTCAAGTCAAGTTTTAGAACAAGTTTTGCCCCTCCTAAAAAAAAATCTCACACCCCCTTAACAGTTCGTTGCTCCCCATTGGTCAGACCACTCCAGCCCTAAGCAACCACTAATCTACTTTCTGTTTCTATGGATTTGCCTATTCTGGACACTTCATATAAATGAAATCACACAAATGGACTTCTATGTCTGGTTTCTTTTACTTATTATAGCATAATGTCTTCAAGGTCCATCTGTCTTGTAGTCTATTATTTAATGTCCCATCCTGGCTTTGTGTAAAACCATCTCTGTGGAGTCCTCCACTTGGAGAAGCACCGCTGTAATGGATAGAGAGCTTTGGGAGCGGCGTGGCTCACTCCCACACCCTGCTAGGAGTGTGCCGGCCCAGTTTCCCTGCCTTTGGACTCGGGAGCGTGGAGTATGGAGTTGGGGGAGGGGGTGTCTCTTTGAGCTGTCCTTGGGACTGGACAGCAACTGGCCCAAATGTTGCTGCTACACTATCCTCCTTCCTAAAATCAGGACTCTGGGCGCTTGTGGGAATCAACGTTTGTTCCCTCTCTCTGAGAGTGAATGTGTCACTGGGCAAGCTTTTCAGCAGCACTGGTGTGTGCTGGTCTGAAGTGAGGTGCTGAGGCAGTGGAGGGGAGAGAGGTGCAGACTGGCCAGGAGGCCAGCGAGAGGGCTGCCCAACTCCCATCCAAGGCCAGGTTCCCTAGAAAACAGCTCTCCTTGCACTTGTTTTGGCTGTAGGAGGCCATTTTATGTGTAAGCCATTTTATGTGTGCAAGTGCTGTCTTCCCTAGCAGATTGTACTTGCCTGAATTGCCCAGGCTCTGTAGTATATACTTTGTTGGACTCCCCTGTCGTTACCATTTTTTCCCCACCCCTAAATAGTGATACCTGTTTTAATCCCTTCAACGACTCTGTAAGGTAGGTGATCTTTTCCCCATTTACAGATGAGGAAACTGAGGCTGAGGAAAGTCAAGTGACTCGCACAAGTTATCATGATTAGGAAATGCTGGAGCTGGGGTTGGAACTGAACTCCAAAGCCTGTGCTTGTGCTCTTGACTGAACAGGAAGGCAGAGGCTGTAGAGGGGAACAGCTTGGCTACAGGTACCCAGAAGGCAGAGCCATCTCTTGGGTACCATGAAATGGGACATTTACCTTGGGTGCTTCCTCTGGAGTGTGTTGCTGGGGCTTGTGCAGAGTCAGGGAGTCTGCTGGGGATTGGGAGGCATCTCCATGCAGCTAATACTTTAAAAAAAGATCAGAAATGTGTTGATGATGAAGGTGGGCAACATGCAATGATGTTCCTAGAGCCTTGCCACCCACACCTAAGAACCTCAAGTCAAGGCCCTTTGGGGATGAGTGACAGAACTCAACTCAACCAGCTTTAGCAAAAATGGAAAATTTTTGGCTCGTGTAATTAAAATATACAGGATAGACTTGCCTTCAGATACAGTTGGATCCAGGGGTTTAAAGGTTGAAGGTTTTGTATCTTTCTTTTGGCCCTGCTCTCCTCTATGTTGGCTTTGTTCTTAGGCAGGCATCTTGTGGTGGCATAGATGGCTGCCAGGAGCTCCAGGCTTTCTTCCTCCCAGTTCAGCAGAGGAGGAACAGAGCTTCGTTTCCAATGGCCTTAACATCAGCTAAAGCCCTGGGTTTGCTGCTCATTGGCCTGGCTCATCTCACATGTGCATCTCTAAGCCAATCAGGCAGTGGAGAATGGACTTCTCTGATTGCTGGGGATGGGCCAGGTGCTCATCCCTGGAGGTAGGGGAGAAGTCGGTCCTACTTGAAGCACATGGACCAAGAGTGAGGAAAGGATAGTTCCCCAAGAAAAACTCGGAGCAGCAGGTGTGGGTGATGGGCAGGTGCCAGACAACAGACATTCTCCTCATGAGAGGTGGAGGAGCTACCATCCAGCTATCTGCCTTTGCCACCAACTTGCATGTGACCTTAAGCAAGCCCCTTTCCCTTTATGATGATCTCTACAGACTAATCCAGCTCTGAACATCTGAGGCCATCAGACTTCATTTAGCTAATGGCCCGGCATTCTAGCTTAACAGACCCGAGCTGTGGCTTAGGAATGCATGGCCTTCAAAAACCCTGAGATTGAACTTGGGACCGGACACCCAGCCTCCTGTTCCTGCCTGTCCTTGCAGGGTACAGCCTGTGATGATGGGAGGGTAGGACTCTGAGGAGGTTTCTTTGCACATCCCCAGCGTTCTCCATCTATAATTGGCTCCAAATGAAATGATCTCATCCCTGAACACTGAGAAAGGGGGGCGGTGGGGAAACAGTTCCCTGGCAGCATCTGACATATTTTGTGACTAACCCGTTTTTCTGCAGGAGAGAGAGGGTCCATTCTCTTGAAGACAATGTGGACATTTCAAAAAAAAATGTCTTGGTAATAGATTAAGGAGGCTCCAGCTTTTTAGGCTTTTGGGAGGCTCGAGGCATTTCTCCACTCCGTCCAAACCAGGTATCTTCTGACTGTTGCTCACAAGTCAACTTCACCACCTGTCACTCACATTAACCTCTGGCCAGGAGGAGGTGAGCATGGCCAATTCATCAAGTGATTTATCTTGATGGAGTTTTGGGGCCAGCTGAAGCTTGTTTAAATGCCCATACATTAATTTTGAAAGATGAGCTCCTAATCAACTTTTAAAAAACTTGTCACAGCACCATCTGTTTGGCGTTTGTCACTATTGCATTACATAAGAGGAAAGACATTTTTAAAGAATGCGGCTGCATTTAGTAATTGGATCGCCGGAGAGGAGCCAAGCCGGGGCGGATGGCACCGTGATTCAGAAATGCCACAGGCCCTTCTCTGGGGTGCGGCAGCCTCCCCAAATTCCACACGGTTGTGGCGGAGACCTGAGTGCAGCCGAGCTTGGGAGACAGGCTCTGGTGGCTTCTTTTCCGCTCGCCTTTCTCTCCCTCTCTTATGTCACTCCCCGTTCCCATGAGTTCTCTCTCACCTCTGCCAGCTCAGATCAATTCTGTGAAGTATCAGCAATAACCAAATGATTTCACTTCCCTAAGCCCCAATATCCTTACCTGGAAAATGGGAATAATAATAGAGGGCTGCTATGAGGTTTAAAAATATTAGTACATACAGCGCCTGGCCCGTAGTGAGTGCTTGGTAAGTGTTAGCTCTTATATAAATCTATGTCTGATACATCGTAGGTGCCGAATCCATGTCCATTTTCCTTCCCTTTTCTTCCCTTTTATCTGATTCAACAAGTATTTAGAGGCAGGGCTGGCTTCACAGATGTGCAAACTGGCCAGTCACACCAGGCCCCATACTGAGAAGGGCCCACACTCAGAAGGGCCGTACTTGGTATAATGCTCTGTAGCTGTTGTCTTGAATTCTTAATACTTTTTGAACAAGCGGCCCTGCATTTTCATTTTGCACTGGGCCTTGCAAGTTATGTAGCTGGTCTCTCCTAGACATCTAGAGTGATGTTATGTTTTATTGGCTTGCTCGATGTTTAAACAATTGAATCCACATTTTAAAATCAGGCGAGTTCACCTAAAAATCTGGCATATTTTGGAAATATAGAACATCTTGCCATAGTCGGTTCACATTCGTGCTGCCAATGATGGGCCGGGGCTGGTTGGTGGTGCCCTCTACATAAGGCACAGGCTTCAGTCCAGCGCTCCTAAAGCCTTTGAACCGACTCCCTTTGCTCACTGACAGTGCATCAGGCATGGCGGTTGAGGTCATGGGCTTTGCAGCCAGCTTTGTTTTCACCTTTGCCAGTCAACAGCCATTTGACCCTGGGCAAGTAGCTCTTTGCCTTAGTTTTCCACCTGTAAAATGGAGATGATGATGATAATCGTAATCTCTCTTTTAGATATGACGATTAGGCTAGTTAATATATGTGAAGCGTCTCGGACACGCTGTGTTATTATTGCTAGTGTTTTACTCTCACCTGGTGCAGAGGCTCAGACCCCAAGTCTGAGGGCTGTCCCTCCAGGAGCTGGAAGCTGGACCTGCAGCAGCTCGCTGTGATGTCACTTCCTCCCGCCATCTGAAGCAACACCCCTTGTCCATCTCACTCTCCGCCTGCAGTGTTAGAGTTTGTAAGTGGTTCAACCTGGGTTCTAGGTGGGCATGTGATCCGGGTGGCCCAATCAGCATAGTCCATCCCTCTGGTTCTAGAGATTGGTTATAGAATGAGCATTTGACCCAAGTTGGTCCAATCAGAGTGAATCTTGGGATTTTTGCCACACTGTTGTGGGGGAAAAAGCTCTCTTTGAACCAAGATTTCTAGCTGTAATAATGATACAACCCTGGAGCTCCTAGTGAGGGTCCAATACATGGAGACAGAGAGAAAAAAAAACAGCCCTTATGACATCTTTACAACCCCTGGATCCAGCCATACCTGAAGACATTACTCTAAGACTTTTTTTTCTTTTTTAAAGATTTTTATTGGAGAATTGGGGGAGGGGAACAATGCTGGGGAGTCAGGGAAGGGGAACAGACAAGTTGCTGTCCTTTTGTTGTTCAGTCTAGTTGTGGAGGATGTTGCTTCACTGGCCCAAGTTGGCACCATCATTGCGCTCTTCCCGGGCAAGGCAGATCGGTCACTGGCTTCTGGGCGGCTGCTCACTGCGGCTGCTGGCCGCTCACTGCAGCAGGGGCTGCAGCCTACGCCGACACTGGCGACTCACAGCAGCCCAGCTCCAGGTTGAGCTGTTGTTCAGCATCTTAGCATCTTAGCTGTAGAGGGCAGTGTCACTGGCCCTCATATGTGGGATCCGAACTGGGGCCCTCTGGCGTCCCAAGCCAGCTCTTAAC
>NW_017731404.1:866837-872736 GCF_001890085.2 Hipposideros armiger
ATGGGCCAGTGAAGCGACGTCCTCCACAACTAGACTGAAGAACAAAAGGACAGCAACTTGTCTGTTCCCCTTCCCCGATTCCCCAACACTGTTCCTTCCCCCAATTCTCCAATAAAATCTTAAAAAAAAAATTGGGAGGAGAAGACATTGCAGCTTCCGTCTTTCCCTTGGATCACTCACTCTGGGCGAAGCCCTCAGCCCTATTGGGAGGACACTCAAGAAACCCCCATGGAGAGATTCTTGTGGTAAAGAACAAAGGCGTCCTGCCAACAGCTTCACATCAACTTGCCAGCCATGTCAGGAAGCCACCTTGGAAGTGGGTCCTCCAGCCCTGTCACGGCCATAGCCCTCGGGACACCTTGACCGTCTCTCATCAGGAAGTCTGTTTCAGGACCATGCAGCTAAGCCACTCCCGAATTCCTGGGCCCCAGTAACCGTGTGAGGTAATAAATGTTTATTCTTGTCTTCAGCCACTAAGTGTTTGGGTAATTTGTTATGCAGCAATAGATAACGAGGTTCCCCATCTGTAAACTCAGGATGATGATAATTTCACAGAGTTGTTGATGATAAATTCATGATGATACCCGCGATGATAATTTCATAGGTTGTGGTTCATAGCGTTGCTGCTAAGGATTAATTAGCAAATGTATGTGAGGTGTTTGGAACAGTGCCTGGCACACGATAAATGGTCAATAGATGTTAACTAGTATGATTTTATGTTCTCCATGATTTCTGGCATTGTGAGGCGCTCAGCCTGGACAATAAATCTCCATTAAGGAGCAGACGTAGGCCCCGGGCTGCAGTGGGAATAATAATGATTGTAATAATGAGAGCTTACCATTATTGAGCACTCACTCTATGACGAGCCTTCGGCTAAGCACTTTATATCTGTTCATTGAAACCCTCCAGCAGTCCCTTGAAGCAGATATTATTTCCCCGTTTTACAGCCTAGAAAACCAAGGACCAAAGAGGGAAAAATGACTTGCCCTAGGTCACAGAGCAAGGAAGTGGTAGAGCCAGAATTGGAATTCAGATGCCTCAGACGCCAGAATTTGTCTTCTGAACCACGAGACTGAGCTGCAGCTTGAAATCCCTCCAGAGACCATCTTTCCCCTTTGGCAATACCCTCTTTATTACACAGGGTTAATTGCCAACACATCTGACAGCCAAATCATTTGTTCCCTTATCTCCCATCTGCAGAGGGTGAAACTCCCTTCCCCCTGGGAGACCATAGAGTAGATTCCCTTAGAATTTTTGTTTTTCTAATTCCGATATCCTCTCCTGGACTCTCTCCTCTGATATGCAGGGTTAGGGATAAAAAGAACAGAACACACACATATACAGAAAAGCACAAAAATATCTGCCTGGCCTTAGTTCCCTGAAGTGTCTCATCAGAGGCAGTTGAATTAGCCCTAAACCTTTGCAGCCTGGCACCTCTGCCAGCTGTCTCTTCACAAACAGCTCTCCTAATATTTGCTGTGGGGACATGTGGCCTTCAGGAGGGGCATGTTCCCAGACAGGCAATGAGCTCAGGACATGGGCATCGCCACACCTGCTCCTCTCCCCAAGGAGGGTGGAAACAGTTGTGCAGCCACTGACAACACAGCCTTTTTTGAGCTTGGTCTTGTGTGTTTACTTGCATGCGGGCAGAAGGGCAGATGGGGCCAACCAGGCTGATGGGGGTCCAGAGGGCAGGACAAGGACATTTGCACCTGCAATGTGGCAGGGGCTGTGTTGGGTCTGCTTTCCCCCATGCCGTGGCTTCTCAGATATTTCTGACCATGAGCTACAGGAAGTATTTTTGCATCATGACCTATGAACACACACACACACACACACACACACACACACACACACACNCTGTAGAGGGCAGTGTCACTGGCCCTCATATGTGGGATCCGAACTGGGGCCCTCTGGCGTCCCAAGCCAGCTCTTAACCAACGCGCCACTCGGCCGGCCCACTCTAAGACTTTTAAGTTCTAAGAGTTAACATTTTCTTTTCCCTTTTTAAAAAACCAGTTTGAAAGGACATCTGAAATCTTGTGCTTGGGCTCTTGTGCGTGGGATCTTTATTATCTCCTGTAATTCAGAAATGAACACTGTGGAGAATCGGCTATGATTATAAAGGAACCAAGCCTCAGCGAGATAAGTGACTTGCCCAAGGAAAGTCACAAAACAGGTCAGTAGTTGGAGCTTGGATTCGAACCTAAGTCTCTCTGACACCTGAGCCTTTCTTCCATTCCACATTGTCTGAGCTCTGGACAAGAGGGCCTGTGGGGGTAATAGACAAAAGACCTGAGTCCCATTTTGGTTGTTATTTTGCTGTGTGACCTTGGTCAAGTAATTTCTCCAATATGAGCCTCAGTTTCCCCATCTATAAAAGGGGAAAAATAGTAGTACTTACCCCATCAGGTTGTTGGGAAGGTTAAATAAGATAACCCATGTAAGTAAAGTGCTTAGAACAGGGCTGGGTATGTAGCATGAACATAAACTATTATTATCATGGCTCTTTTTTTGAGGGAAGGATGGGGCTCTGGGGGTTTTACCCCCCACCTGCAGCCAACATGCTCCCTGCCTTCCTGTGGGTCACAGGCTCTCAGCAGCCTTGGGTGGCCCCTTCATCCATCTCCTGCCAGACATGCAGACCTGGCTCACTTACCCGGGAAGCAGGCACTTAAGAAGCTGCTTCCCCAGTTTCGCTTTTAATTTTCATTACATAAATTTCACATTTCCTGGAATAGAGATCTTGAACGACTGGGCTCATTTGGAAATCAAGTCAGCAAAGGGCCTCATTTATATTAATGGTGCCTCGAGTCTGACTCGCAGCGGGACCGAGACAAGGATGGATGGATGGTAGTGACTCCAGGCTGACACGCTCCAGGCTGAGCTCAGATGCTGCCTTGGATGAGCAGGGGCCTCTAGATTTAGGCTGGGACCATTCTTATTATGTGAGAGGCTCCTGGGTGCAAGGACGATGTAGCTCCCTGGCTGCAAGTCCCCCAGGGACAGCCCACTGCTCTCAGAGAAGATTCCCTGTTATTCACCCTGTGTGACAAGGGCTTCGTGATGTGCTCCTGCTGACCTCTCCCACCTCCTGCCCACCACTCTCCTCCTCACTCATCTTTCGCCAACCAGGCTGACCTCCCCAGAACGTTCCTGCCTCAGGGACTTTGCACTTGCTTTGCCCTCTGCCTGAAAGTCTGTTCTCCCAGCTCCTCCTATGGCTAGCTCCTTCCTGTCAATCATATCTTGTCTCACAATCACCACCTCTGAGGGGGTCTTTCTTGACTGCTCATCTAGAGCATCACTCCCAAGTCCCCCTCTATCACCACCCATTTCATTTTCTCCATAGTGCTGAGCACTAGCTTATGTCTTCTTGTTTATTTAGCTGCCTCTTTATTTATCGGTTGTGTCTGCTATAAGAATATAAACCCTGTGAGAGCACAGACCAGGTCTCAGTCAGCTTTGTCTCCCTAGGACCTGGCACAGAGAAGGTGCTCAATAAATATTTGTGGAATGAATGCCAGGCTCTGCTGCACGCCTGGAGCACAGACAGGACAAGGTTGTTGCCTGCATGGAGCTCAGAGTCTGGTACAGAGAGGGACAAGCCACAGTAACTAACATTTGGTGACTGCAACAGGGACTTTACAAGAGATGACACATTCAATCCTCACGACAGCCCTTGGAACTATTTGTTACTAGTACCAGTTCATAAAGCACAGAGAGGTGAAATAACTTGCTGAAAGTCACACAGCTAGAAAGTGGAGGAGCCAGGATTTGAACCCAGGCCATCTGGCTCCCACATCTGCTGAGTTAACCAGATCACCTAAGTTACAGGAAGTCATAGCCTGGTGCTGGAAGGGCTGTGATGGAACAGGCTCGGGAGGCTGCAGGAGCCCAAAAGAGACACCCGATCCTGCCTTTGATAGGGAAGCGGTCAGCAATCCTCCATGAAGATGACGTGCCTTAGCTGTGTATAGAATTATTTATTTTTAACTTTACATTATAGCTTAAGAATTTTTAAGATCTTCACATTATCCATAGTTAAACTTTTAAGTCATGCATATTCTTCCAGTGAGAAGCAGTGTTATTTAGCAATGTTGGGCAATTGTACGCTTGCAATTTTGATGTTCTCCCTAATGTTGCTGGGACCCTAAACTTAGTGGAGTAATGTTGAAGCTCGGTTCAAACCCCAGCTCCTCTCCTTGGTTTCAAGGGTTCTATATGCCTGGGACAAGGGGCATCTCCAAAGTCACTAAGATGGATAGATATTTGACAAGTAGAAGGCCCTTCCCTCCACCCTCCATGCTTTGGTACCAGCTGGGACCCAGGCTTCCCCAGCCCCATGAGGGACTGAGCTGACATTCTTCCCAGCTCAGTAGGTTCTTGGAAGTTAGGCTGGTTTAAGAAAATAAAGAAATGTGATATTTTAACAAGAAACTAGCAACAGTGGTCGCCTCTGGAGAGGGAAACTGGGTGGCTGGTGGACCCAGTGAGAGGGAGATTTTCTTTACAGATCCTTTCATGCCTTTCCAATTAGCACCACATGAAATGATTACCTGGTAAATAAACATTAAAAAAAACTAAAAGAAGGAAATGTATTCTTTCTGCATATCTGTCTGTGGACTAAGCTTCATAGGATGTGTTTATTGTCTTTATTCGCCTGAACAACACGGGAAGTAGTCACTAATGCCCATGTTTGACACATAAGGAAGCTGAGACCTGGACAGGGCGGTGACTTGCCCAAGGTCGCATGGTGAATGAATGCCGGAACTGAGACCCCACCCCAGGCCTCCTGACCAGATTCTGCAAGGGAGTCTCCGCCCAACCAGGTGCCTCTTCGCCAGTGGAAGCCATGTCGAGGTCTGAATGGAGGGGTGGTGATGCTGTATGGTGGTCATGCCTTGCACTCATGTCATGCGATCTGGGTTCAAATCCTGGGTCTGTCACTTGCCTGCTGTGTGACCTTAGGTAAATCATTAAACCTCTGGGAACTAAGCTCTGTGGTAGCTGGGCTCTCAGATGGCCCGAATGATTCTCACCTCCTGGTATTCACTCCCTTGTGTCGTCCTGTTCCACAGTGAATAGGTCACCTGTGTGACCAATAGGATATTGCAGAAGTGACTTCTAAGGATGGATAATAAAAAGACATCGTGACAATAGAATATTATTCAGCCTTAAAAAGGAAGGGAATTCTGACACATGCTACAACATGGATGAGCTTGGAGGACGTTATGCTCAGTGAAATAAGCCACTCACAGAAAGACCATATGGTTCCACGTATACGAGGTACCTAAAGTAGTCAGATTTACAGAGGCAGAGCAGAATGGTGGTTGCCAGAGGGTGTGGGGAGCAGGCAATGAGGAGTTATTATTTAATGGGTATAGCGTTTCAGTTGTGCAAGATGAAAAGACTTCCGGGATGAATGGTGATGACGGTAGCACAACAATGTGAATATACTTAATACCACTGAACTGCACATTTAAAAAATGACTAGAGATGGTAAAGTTTATGTTATGTGTATTTTTTCACAATAAAAAAAATTAGGGGGGGGCCGGCTGAGTGGCTCGTTGGTTAAGAGTTTGGCTTGGGATTGCGAGCTCTGAGCAACAGGGCCACCGGTTCAGATCCCACATGAGGGCCAGTGACTGCTGCGCCCTCTACAGCTAAGATGGTGAACAATAGCTTGACCTGGAGCTGGGCTGCTGTGGGTGGCTGGCGAAGGCGTAGGCTGCAGTGGGGCTGCAGTGAGCTGCTGTGCGCTGCTGTGAGTGGCTGTCCAATGGCCGGCGACTGATCTGCCTCAGCTGGGAAGAGCGCAATGATCACAATACCAACATGGGCCAGTGAAGCGACGTCCTCCACAACTAGACTGAAGAACAAAAGGACAGCAACTTGT
>NW_017731404.1:874431-884016 GCF_001890085.2 Hipposideros armiger
TACAGGAAGTATTTTTGCATCATGACCTATGAACACACACACACACACACACACACACACACACACACACACGCACACAATTGAAATAAAAGTTTGATAAATCTGTACTCACCTTATTATGAGGAATGCATGCAGGTAATAGTCTATTCTGGTCTAGTGTAGTCTAGTCTATATTATTCTTTCATTAAAAAAAAAAAAAAGCTAGTCATGACCCCTGAAATCGATTTCAAAGTCCCTTAATGCAGGGATCTGGGTTTGTGAACTTGAATGGGACAAAATTCTGTATCTTTATTTTCACTGACCTCTAGCTGAAATGTAGCACTTCCTTCAGTTATGAATACAGGCAACAAGTCATAGTAGTATTAGCAGTACTTGTGACATTGCTACTAGTAAAAATCGTAGATTATTTTGTATCCCATTATAACTATTGTGGATGCTTTAAAACAGCATTTATGCTCTTAACTATTGGGTTGTCAGAAAAGTCATGACATATTTTTTCTATGTTTTTCGTTGCAAAAATGTGTCATGACTTTTCTGACAACCCAATAAATCGAAATTATGGTAGTTACTAGACCCACTGCTAGATTTTGTTAGTTGATTTGTTAATAAGGAAGCACATATTATTATATCATATTTTAAAATATTTTGTTAGTTACATTTCAATAAAATAGGGTTCTTTTGTAAACCTATATATTTTATTGTACACACTTAAAATTATTATTCTGAGAAAGTGTCCATGGGCTTTATAGGACAGCCCTGGGGGTCCACGGTACATGATGTTCTCAGTAAATGTTTATGGAAAGAAGACATGAAGGAGGGGGAAAAATGAAGAAGGGGAAGGAAGGAAGGAAAGAAGGAAGGAAGGAAGGAAGGAAGGAAGGAAGGAAGGAAGGAAGGAAGGAAGAAAGGAAGGAAGGAAAGAATGTCTTAATCTATCTCAGAATTGCAGTGCTTATCCACAGCTGATATGTAGAAGGTGCCAGGCTGTGTTTGTTGAGTGAATGATTATTGCAGCTTTATAGTAAGTCTTGAAGTTGGGTAATATTAGTTTTCTAACTTTGTTCTTCTTCAGTATAGGGTTGTCTATTCAGCACCTTTTACTTCTCCATATAACTTTAGAACCAGTTTGTTGATATAACAAAATAACTTGCTGGGATTTTTATTGGAATTGCATGGAACCCATAGATCAAGTTGGGAACATCGGACATGTTGACAATATTGAGTCGCCATCTCCATAAGCATGGAAAATCTCTCCATTTATTTAGGTCTTTAATTTTTCATCATACTGCTGTAGTTTTCCTCATATAGATCTTATACATATCTATTAGATTTATACCTATTTCATTTTTGGGGGTGCTAATGTCAATGGTATATGTATATTTAAATTTCAAGGTCCACTTGTTTATTGCTGGTATATAGGAAAGAGGTTGACTTTTGAATATTAATCTTGATGAGGGTTCTCCCCATTGGTGCTTTCAGAATTCTTTCTTTGTCTTTAATTTTAAACTGTTTTATTATAATGTGTATTGGAGAAGATCTCTTTGGGTTGAATCTGTTTGGGAACCTATGAACTTCATTAACTTGGATTTCTATTTCTTTCCCAGATTTGGGAACTTCTCAACCATTGTATATATATATATTTTTTTAGCTGAGCCATCCTGCTACCTGTTGGCAGCTCAGTGGCAGCTCAGCTCAGGCTGGACTCGAACCGCTGTTGCTCAGAGCTCAAACTCTTGAGCGAGCTCTTAACCAACTGAGCCACTCGGCCGGCCCTCAACCATTGTCTTTAAATAAGCCTTCTGCTCTTTCTCCCTCTCTTCTCCTTCTGGGACTCCCATAATACATCAATTGTTTCATTTGATGATATCTCATAATTTACATAGGGTTTTTTCATTCTTTTTCATTACATTTTCTTTGCTCTCCTCTGACCGGATAATTTCAAATGACCTGTCTTTGAGTTCAGAGATTCTTTCTCTGGTTTGTTCAAGTCGCTGTTTATGCTCTCTATTGCATTTTTCATTTCATTCATTTTCTCTTTGTCAAACGTCTCATTTTGTTTGCGTATTATTTTTCTGATTTCGTTGATTTGTGTTTCTGTGTTTTCTTATAGCTTACTGAGCTTCCTTAAAACAATTACTTTGAATTATGTATGGGGAAATTGTAGACCTCAACTTCTTTGGGGTCCGTTACATGAAAATTATTGTGTTCCTTTGGTAGTATCAAGTTTTCTTGATTTTTGTTTTGTTTTGTTATTCCTTGAGGTTTTGCATGGCTGTTGTCACATTTGAAGAAGCAGTCACCTCCTTCCAGTCTTTATGACTGCTGCCTTTAGACAAAAATACCTTTTCCTGCCAGCCCTGCTAGGGATTCAGAGACTTCCTCAGACCATTTATATGGAAACATCTGCTCCACATTTCTTGTTCCCTCTTGGCAGAGGTGGTGGTGGGGAGGGGAGGAGGGGAGAAGTTTCTTAAGAATAAGATTCAGATTCTTAAAATTCTTTGCTTTCTCTTAATCTTGCAAAGCCAGGCTGGGTGCTGACAGCCTCCCATGTGCTTTCCCGAGGGTGGTGCTGAATGCTTAAGTTTCTGTGCTTTCTTCCAATCCTGTACAGTTGGGCCAGCTTTCTGTGTGTGCTCACTAGCCATTTGCAAAGGTTTGTACTCACTGCCCATGGTGTGTGTGTGTGTGTGTGTGTGTGTGTGTGTGTGTGTGTGTGTGGTGCATGTAGCATTGGGTCTTGTTTTTTGATTCACTCTGACAATCTCTGCCTTTTAATTGGTGTGTTTAGACAATTGACATTCAAAGCGATTATTGAATAGTTGGATTAATATCTAATATATTTGTTACTCTTTTCTATTTGTTGCCTTTGTTCTTTGTTCCCATTTTTATTTTCCACTCTTTTTCTGCCTTTTGTGTTTTTTTACAAATTAGTTTCGGATGTACAAAACAACATAATGATTAGATATTTACACACCTCACAATGCCTTTTGTGGCTTTAATTGAGCATTTTGTATGATTCCATTTTCTCTCCTTTTTCAGCATATTAATTATATTTTTTAAAAAAACCTTTTTTAGTGGTTGCCCTAGAGTTTGCAATTTCTGTCATTCATTTCACTTAGATATTAGCATACATAAACATATACATAAGCATACATAATCGAACACATTGTTGATATTATTTTGGACAAACTGTTGTTAGATCAATTAAGAATAAGAAAAAGAAAAGTTTTTATTTTACCTTCACTTATTCCATCTTCAATGGTCTTTCTTTTTTATGTAGATTCAAGTTTCTGACCTATATCATTTTCTTTCTCTCTAAAGAATGTCTTCTAATATTTCTTGCAAGGTGGTGTACTGGCAACAAATTCCTTAAATTTTTGTTTTCCTGATAAAGTTGTAATTGCTCTTTCACTTTTGAAGGATAACTTTTCAGGGTACAGAATTCTAGGTTGGTGTTTTATTTCTCTCAACACTTTAAATATTTCATTTCACTGTCTTTTTGCTTGCATGGTTTCTGAGGAGAAGTTGGATGTCATTCTTATCATTGTTCCTCTATAGGTGACATCCCCCCACCGCCCACCCCCACCGCTTCTTTCAGGAATTTTTTTCTCATTTTCGATTTTTCTATAGTTTGAAAATGACATGCCTAGGTGTAGTTTTTTAAGTACTTATCCTGCGTAGTATTCTCTAGGCTTCCTAGATCTGTGGTTTGGTGTCCGACATTAATTTGCTGAAATTCTCAGTCATTATTGTATCAAATATTTCTTTTGTTCCTTTCTTTCTTCTGTGTGTCATTCCCATTATGCATATATTACACCTTTTTGTAGTTGTCCCACAGTCCTTGAATATTCTGTTCTTTTTTTTTTTCTTTCAGTCTTTGATCTCTTTGCTTTTCAGTTTTTGAATTCATGTTCTACTGGAGGGAGGAAGTTACATTCTCTTGGAGAAGGTGAGCCATGTGGTTCGCCTGGAAAAGATGTTCCACTTAGAAGGGACAGCCCAAGCAAAGGCCCCGGGGTTGCACTATTCTTGGTGTATTGGAAAATTGACTGGTGGCCAATGTGTCTGAAGGGGGGTGAGGGAGGGAAAGAATAGTAAGACAGGAGGTTAGAGAGGGTAGGGGGTCCTGGGAGTGGAGCTGGAAAGGGGTGGTAGTAGGTGAGTCCATGGGGGGCATGTTTGAGGGAGAGTGAGGAAGCCAGTGACCATGGAGCAGAGCACCTTCAGAGGAGAGCAGCGGGAGGTGAAATCAAAGAGGCAGGCAGGGGCCTGGGGATGTATGGCCTTATAGACCATGCCGAGGACTGTAGGTTTTATTCAAATGTGATGGGAAGCCTTTGAAGGCAAAGTGACATGATTAGAGTGACAGGATCCCTCTAGCCACTGTGTTGAGAAGAGCTTGAAAAGAATCAAGGACAGAAATGGGGAGGTTGCTGCAGTCATTAGACAATAGAGAGTGATGGCATGGCCCAGAGTTGTGGCAGGGGAGGGGAAAAAGTGCAGATTCCAGATCTATTTTGAAGGCAGAGCCCACAGGAAGGCCATTCATTTCAGCACTGTTTGTTATAGCAGAAGTTTGGAAGCAACCTGAACACTCAGCTGCAGGAGACTAGCAATTACTTTGTACAATAGGACATGACATAGGCTTACAAAAGAACGAGGAAGCTCTTTGTGTATTAATACAGGATGATTTTCAAGATATACGTTGTGAAATGAGAAAAGCAAAGTGCAGAGCACTTTTTGTGAGGGGTAAAATTACACAAAGTGAAACACACACAGACACATACACAGGCCTTGGCTATTCTGTTCTAACCTTTTCAGTCTTTGTTCTCTTTGCTTTTCAGTTTTGAATTTATGTCCTATTGGAGGGAGGTAAAAATAAACAAAGTAAATAAATAAAATATACTGTGTCACAGGTGGTAGGTGTTATGGAGAACTATAAAGCAGAGGAGAGGATGGATTGTGAGAGCTGAGTGTGTGGCCCCTGTTGGCATTGTGAGACATTTTTTTATGAGCGAGAGAGAGACAGTAAGGCCAAGCATACCCAGGTATCATTGACATGAGAGCCAAATGACCAGAAATGGGGCTTTGGTCCATGAGCACAGCATGGGGTAGGTTACCACTGCTTGCATATTGGGGTGACAAGCCAGTTACATTTTCACACCCTCTCTCCTTCAACCTTTGCTGCCCCTCTAGGTCCCCAGATTCAGCCTCCCATACAGATTTTCACACTCTCACCTCCCCAGGCTCAGAAAAGAAAACAAACCCCACCAAGCTTGTTTTCTCCATACCTTTTTATTGAACTCCGCAGACTTCATTAAGGGACCATTTGCTTAGAAATTCTTAAACATTTGGACATATTTTACAAGACAGGACAGCAGCTGGAGGTCACAATTTCATCTCATCACATGCATAAAGACACTGTGTTTTTGTTGTTTGGAGTGTGTGTGTGTGTGTGTGTGTGTGTGTGTGTGTGTGTGTGATGCTCATTTTTGCCTTTACAGGAAGGACTAGAGAAGTCAACTGACTAGAGATGAACAGAACCCAAGAACATGACCCCGAGAAAAGAGCAGCTAAGGACATTGGTCATTTATGGCTAATGTGATTGGCTTGGCCCCCATCATGGGTGGGGTGATCAGAATGGCTTTGCTGGCAGACAAGCCTCAACCTCACACCACAGTTCCTGGGAGAGACAGAGGGTCTTAGCTAATGGGATCGGGCACATGCGACCATGGGAGCACTGGGGCTCAGAAAAAAGGAAGACCATTGGCTCTAAAAGCTGAAGGACAGGCTGGCCCTCTTTTCCAGCTGGACTCCCGTGGCTCAGGGAATGCAATCCAGTTTCCAGATGTCAGCTCTCACATTCCTGCCCCCAGCAAGCCTCACACGGGGGAAAACACCTACTTTGGACCGTTGGCTTTGCCCACTGGAAGACCACTTTGTGGTCTCCCCATGGGCTATGTGTGAGCTAAACTAGAACATGAAGCTGAAAACGCAGAGTACGGGAGTAGAAAGGAGGCTGAGGTTACCCCATGGGCCCCTGAAAGTGTAGCTCTGAGAAACCCGTGGTCCCTAGGGCTGACAGATGTCAAATTTGGACATCATGCTGGTCCCTGATTGAGTCAAAGAACAGATGGCGATGGGGCTATTATAGGCTTCAGTGGAAGGAGCTCTCTATTTCTCCTTTCCACCCAGTTAGCAACACCTCAAGTCAAGTAAGAACTAATAAACTCCTCTATTTACTCACACATTCACTCATCACTCAATCACTCAGAAGTCAATCATTTTACACATTCACTCACTCAAAAAACAAAAAACAAAAACACAGGTTGGGTGACCACTATGTACCAAGGGCATACATTGGAGATAACCCTGAGTTCCTGGTGCAGGAAATGTGTTCCCAGCTCTTGACCTTGGATTAAAACCAGGATAGATCTGGAGACCAAAGGGCCAGCTGCCAACTCAGCAGCTGCTGACCTTCTCCCTCACCCACCAGGCATCCGAGCTCAGAGGTCAAGCTCCTCTAACAGAGATCCCAAAGCCCTAGTGAAGACCAGAGGCCATGAACCAAGCCATGACGTCCAGATCTCTTGGGCATCTTCTCCTGTATTTTCCTCCTTGTTTTCCAAACCTGAATTAGCTCAAGGAGGCAGGAAGGATGGGGCAATCCATGCATGACCCTCAAGAGCATCCCAATGGGCCAGATTGGGAGTTTCCTTCCTTTTCCAGGATGGCCATGTCATTGCAGCCACTAACTTGAGCTGTTCCTGCAGGACAGAGCCTTAAAGGGGGATCTCGGACACCGGCAGCTGAGCAGCCTGTCCATTCAAACCTATTGTCCCGGCCTTGCCTCGTGAAAAAGCCACCTGAGACTGCCTGAACTTAAGGTCACCCTGAGGATGAAGCCCCACCGTTCTAAATCCACCATACACACTTAAGGGGGACGCTAAAACCTCTTTTGTCAAATGCTCTATTTAAAGAATGCACTGTCTAGACCCACTTGGAAAGGGGCTACAGATGTTGGAGATGGCATTTTTCCTGGACATACCTGAAGAGTTGTTTTCGCTGTATAATTGGATTACAGCTGCCTCCCTCTTTTGGCCCTTCTGAACTTAACTTCATTGGGTGGGGGCTTTCAAAGGATTTGAATGGGATTTCCTGTTTTATTTGCCAGGAGAAAAAAACAGAAGCCCTTTGGGAATGGTGGCATTTGCTATTGCCTGGGCAGTTTGTTCATTTGGCAGCTGGCTAGTGGGTAAAGGATAATTGTGTCCCTTGTATAGAAAGCCTTAGGCCTATGAGGGCACAGGGTCAGGACAAAAGGGCTGAAGCACCGTGAGACAGCCAACCAGAGAAGGGATTGCTCCTTGACTGGCTTTGGGGAAGGTAGCATGAGCGTCATCCCACCCAATGTGGTTTCTGTTAGGGCACTGGGGGTGGGTTGGATGGCTGATTGACAGGGTCATTGAAATTGTTCAAGACGGGGAGATAGGAGGAAGCAGGGTATGCTGTGCCACTGTCCCAACCTGGCACCTTCTCTGAAAGCTCCAAATCCTAGCATTTGAGTTCCTGCTAACTACGCTCCCTGCCTTTGCCTCAGTGGCTTGAGTCTGTGCCCAGATGTTCAACACACACACACACACACACACACACACACACACACACACACACACACGAAAACAGATAATTTCCCTGGTTGTTTAGTCCAGTTGCCATGCAATGCTACGGTCCCTCTGCAGCATTCATTTTGTACATCATCTAGCCTCTAAAGAAACATCTGTGGCATTGGGGAGCTCATGACCCAATATGGTGTGGAGTCCCGTGGTTAGGCAGTCTCACCTGTTAGAAGTGCATCCTTGATTTGAGCTGAAAGTGCCTGCCCTGTCCCCCTCATGCAAGAGAAACTATCAGAGACTCTCATGCAGCCATCCTGCAGGCAGGTGGTTTCTTCTTCAGGTGAACTGCCCCACTTCACCCCATCCTGGCTAGGCTTTAGATCTTTTCAGGATCTTTGCAGAGAGGAATGGAGAGTTAGGGTTAGAGGTGAATGTAAGGGGCTGCTCGATTAACCAAGCCCCTCCCAAATTCATTTCTTCAAGTTGGCATTTTGGGGAGTTCCATTGAAATTCCAGGTTAAGACAAGAGCGGGGGCAGTGAATGGAAACCCAAACTATACACCCTCTTTCTAGCTGAAAATAGTTGCAGGCAAAGGTGTTTGTTTATCTGAGCATTACACCTACTGGGGAAAACAACTTATTTTTGCTGTTCTTGTGCAAAAGTTTTTAAAAATTTTGTCTGATTTGTTTGGCTTTGTTCAAACTAGATTACCAGGAGTTTGGGTGGTGGGTGGTGGTGGGGAGAGGGGGACTCTGATTATGGTTTTAATCCAGAAGAACAGATTCGTAGTTGAGTTGGTTTCCTCTTGAGGTGGTTCCAGTGGGGATGATTCACTGCGATCTGGGGGTCCTGATTCGGCTCAGGTCTCTGATCTGGGCAGAGGTGAACACCCTGAAATGGACAGTGTGCGGGATATGAAAACCTAAATGAATGCAGGTTGGAGATTATCTGAGCTTTCGTCATTTTCCCACATGAGTTGATGGATGGAAAATCATTTTCTGCTGAAGACCCTGCTTCGTGAGATGTCCTCTGCCCATCCAAGGCTGGACACCGCCTGGTGGAATTCATTCATTATCAGGACAGCCCAGAAACTCCCTGAGGTCTGGACAGGTGGGAGCTGCCCTTGCCGTGCATCTGCGACTCGGTGGAGCCAGCAGCTGGAATGGGAAAGGGAGATGAGATGGCAGATTCTGGGGACATGTCTCCTTAGGGTTTGGTGGCAAGCCTGTCTGGCCACTGTGTTTTGGTGAGCCTGCTGGAAATGGACTGAAGTGAGGAGCTGATAAACCGGCGATGAGGTCTGAAGCTCAGCATGTATACTCAGAGATTCACAAGAACCAGAAAATGTTCTGTCCTTCAGATCCAATGGATGCTACAGGGAGCAGGGTGCTGGACATGGCAACAGGCCAGTCAGGCGGAGCTTGGGTGTGCCCTGGATCTCAGAAACGCTAGTGGGACGTTTGCTTGCATGAGATTTTTGGTGCTGAAATCTTGGAAGATGAGAACACTCAGTCCCCCCGGGTCCCGAAAGGCCTGTGGGGAATGAACTAAACCAATCCACATCCCATCCTGATTTTCAGGGTCGTCTGGAGCCCTCCTTTCCCTGCTCTAAATCCTGCATCCGAGCCCTGGATTCTTAGGAACAATGAATAAGAGAAACACACAGACAGAATGAGGAAAGTGACAGGGTTCACAGACTCTAGGCCTAGTGTCAGGAAATGTCTACAGGAGAAAGTCAGATCCTAAAGTCTTTCCCTGCGCCCAGAAAATCAGAATCAAAAGGAAGAAAAGAAACAGCAGCCCCAGAGGCAATGGGAATATATGAAAAAGACCAGAAAATATCAGCTATGATAATGACCAACAATAAACCTTCTAAGACGTTACTCTGTATTACAAACGCAGAAATTAGACTCAATGGCTCTATTATAAATTGGCTAGAAATACACACACACACACACACACACA
>NW_017731404.1:884116-967004 GCF_001890085.2 Hipposideros armiger
ATATATATATATATATATATATATATATATATGCTTTACCTGAACAGAAAAATAGACTACTCTGAGACCCATGGACATCCTATGGTGTAGTCATGCGTCAGATTCTTCTAGAGCCAGAAAAATGGCAACAGAAAATGCAGAGGTAACTCTTATTTCTGGGTGTAATCAGGGCTGGTTTGGGTCACCCTGGCTGAGTGCAAGCATTTGGATGTTGTCATATAAGCAGTAAGAGGTGAGGAAATTTCACCTCAGGGATGGGGGCTCTCCACCGTCCTGCTGGGGGACTCCAGGAGACCCCTTCTTCCTCCCGCCAACTGCGCAGCCACAGAAAAAGTCCTTTTCCAAAGAATCTTGGAGGCATTTCCCTATGCCTTCATTTGACTCAAAAGTTGCTTGATTGGAGTCTGAAGCCTGGACTTAGTTGGCAAAGAAATAAGGAAAGGAGAGAGATAGAGACCTGGCTTTAGTGACCCTTGTCCGTGGTGAGTTTTAAATTTCTCCTTGTCCATAGACGAGACACTCCAGCCGTAACTTGGAGCAAGACAGAAATATACAATAGTTACAAACATCAACAATACATTACAGGTTTACAGAAGAGAATACTGTTTTGTTGTTTTCTCCTTAGAAACGTGAATCTGATTAGGAAAAAGGGTAGAAACAAGGCTACAGTTACTAAGACACGGTGGAGAGATTGGGAATGAGTTAGAAAACGTTTGTGTCACCAGCAATTCTCAGGGGCAAGTCGGGTGGGTTGAAAGGAAATGGCCTCGTTGGGATTTTGCTGTTTCCCCATCTTCTTCTTTCTTCTTGATCCCCAATGCTTTTAGAAAAAGGGGGCTTCGTGGGAACAAATATTCTCTCCTCCTTTTTCTTTCCCCATTAAGTGTGCTTAAGGTAAAGTTCCTAAAGAAGGCACTGAGAAATCCACTGCACCAAAGTCCAGTTGTTGTTTTTCTTTACCCAACCATAAAAAGGTGAAAAAATGGACTCCTCCGGAGTTTGCCCACCTCTCTCCGCTGGTCACAGACTCTCCCTTGTGTGATCGGGACACATAGCTACCTGATCCCCAGCCCTTTCTGATCATGGTGGAAGTTGGAACTCAAGTTCAGCTGGGTTCTTGGCAAGTTTCACTGAGTTCGTCAAAGGGACCAGGCACCACCATCCACCTCTAGCCACTAGTCTTGTTCCTTTGGGTTGACTTTCCCCCCACCCCCCACTTTCATTGGTTCGGGATTGGCTGGGACATGGACAACCAAGTTAAAACAGTATCTGCCTCCAAACCATTGCTTTCCTCTCCTCCATCAAGACCCGTCGATCAAGGTTAGCTTCTCAGTGGAGACTCTTACGTAGATTTCCCAGTGCGTGGACACAGGTACAGGGAGAGAGTACACATATTACAAATCTCGGTATGTTCCTTTTTGGCAGGTGGGGGCCTGGGTAAACTCACAGCGCTCTATTTTGAATTGGGCACAGGGTACAAGTTATATTCCCACAATACATACACAAGTAAAAGAAAAAAAAACAACAAATCAAAACACAATACTTTCTAAGCATAGTATATGCTGAGTTTCGGTGATTCTGTTTCTATAAGAACTCTATAGGACTCTGGCTATTAAGCCTGAAAAGGTAGGTTCTTAATACTTCTGAATTCGTCCTTCAAAAGTGACTCAATAAAATGCTACTTTAAGGTCAGACAAAATACACAAGGAAGGAAGGGCCTTTGGTTACAAGGAGAGTTGCACCAATTGGTTATTAGTTTAAAAAAAGAAAGAAAGAAATCATTTCCAATCTATACACTTCTTGTCTGCTTCAACCAACAAATGAAATGCCTTGATTTGAAGAAGGGGTGATAAGTTCCTTCTCACTATATATGGCTATATTTAAACATGTTCACTTTCCTGATATGTAAAATAGACTATATTATTATTATTAATATTATTAATTTTTACAGATAGCATCAGCTCTAAAAATATCTGAATCAGAAATCACAACTATTTACTTTTTTATCAAAAAGCGTTTGTTTTCCCTGAATTTTCACATTTGTGCTGATGGAGGACGTAAATGGCGATGAAAACAGAAGCGACACGTGAAATGGCCCACGGAGGACTGTCCCACGGCCATTCCTCCATAGGCCCCCAGCCCGCACTGTGTGCTCGGCGAAGCCCCCTGGGAGTGCTGCTGCCTCCTCTCTCTGGTGTGTCACCAGCACAGGATGACCTCTCTGTCCCTTATGTCCCTTGGCATTTGCTGTCAGAGTACTCTGAAGATACCTTGGAAAGAGTCAAGCTACTTGGGCATGCATTTTCTTTGTTAATGCAGCAAAAAATGGGACTGTCCCCTCTTGGAGGGATCCGCAGTCCTTGAAGACGCTGAGAAGCAGTGTGAACAGGGTGCATATTCAGCAGAGAACACTCATTTTTAAGGGTGGCGGAATGACCACATGTTATCATACCTGTGACAGGTGGCCCAATCTCATGCCACTGTAAGGAGGGCAGGCAGAGCTCCTCTGTGACATTGGAGCACTGACAGGTGGATTGTGCCATTGTACTAACAGGCAGACCAATAACATTGTATGAAGGACAGGTGAACGATAGCATGTCTTGTTCCATTAGGAAGACGTATGCCTGTTACAGTTGAGGACTGACAGACCTACCCTATTGTACTTGGGACATCATCTGTCAAAATTGTATTAAGAGAACAACATCAGTCCATTGTACTAAAAACAGGGGCAGATCAATAACATGTCATCTTTACTGACAGATGGGCCAACAGCATGACATCATGCTAACCAGTGGCTCAACCCAAAGTTACTGGACTGAGTAATGAATAGCCAGCAACACCATGCTGTTGGACTGAAGTCAAAGCAGACCAATGCCAGTTCATCAAACTAAGACAGGAAGACCAACACCAAGAAATACACCGGAGCCGCTCACGATGCACACAAATGCTTATTGCTTTTGTCTGTACTGGCTGCATTGATGGCTGCAGAAAGGAGAGCTGAGCTTTTAATACAGACAGTGACACTAAAAATATACCAACAGCTGGTTGACAAGAAAGAACAGAGGAAAACACCCCAAGTCCAGCTGTCTATTGTATTCTTCTGAGATGTACATGTTTCCGGTACACATGCCTTTCTGAGCAGCCCCACTCAAGGGCCAAGTACCCCTCTGTGCAAGGGGGCAGAGAGAAAGCTCCAGGGGGGCAGGGAGGGCGCCCACAGACTGACATAGCAGACAGCAATACCAGCACAATATCACCCACTGTGGCCAGACACAGGCGTGTAGCAGCAACCCACCTGTTATCCCAAAATGTGGCCCACGGGAAATAGTGCTTGTTTTAAAGTGCAAGATGTTGACACTGTCCCTGGTAGAACCTATTTTTGAAAGACATAAAGTGTTTTTTATTTTAACTTGTATACCACAGGAAACAAATCCAAATTTCTATTATAGTAGATGTTTTCCCTGCCGCAGCAGGAAGTATTCGAAAGTCTGAACTGGGCATTTCAATTGAGGTTTTTTTTTTCCCCTTCCATTTTCGCAGGTTAAAAAAAATTTTTTTTAAAAATCGGATTTTATTCTGTTCTTCAGTAACATACAGTCTCTTTGAATAAACTATTTCTTTTGCATATTTGACACTTGCATATCTTTTGAGTCTACACTTGTGATGTACAGAAAACATTTTCCTTCTACAACCCTAAAGCAATGCCCGGAGTTCATGCTGTTGGCTGAGTGCCTGCCTTCTGAACCCTTCCCAGATTGCCAGGGGGCAATTAGAATTGAGTACAAATGGTGCAACTCACCCTGATGATATCTCAAAATAAAATCTCAGGTACTACGAAATACTGAAGTCAATGAAGACGTTTGAGTAAGGGTTTTGCGCTGGGATCGTGGCTTGTGATGCAGACACAAGCACTCCCTGTAGCCTTCTAACAGTGGGATCCATCCAGGAGGTGATGGACAGGAGTTCCTAGAGGTGGCCAGGCAACACCCAGAACCAAATTGGTCAACACACTCTTTCAATACCAGCCACTTGTTCCAGCATCCTTCTCCAGCGGAAGCCAAGAGGGATGGAGGTTGTTGCTCCCAGAGGTTGTGATGGGAGAGCCATGAGAGAAGAGTGGGGAGTAGGCGGCCTTGGTTATGTCTAGAATGTGGTAGTGGTGGCTGTGAGTTCTGCTCATGTCATCTCCCCAAGAGGGCAGTGGAGTTGTTACAAGGAGGCGCCATATCCTATGGCTTGGCCAACTTATTCCGATAGACCTGTCGTGACTCTCAATGTCTTAGGGAGCTTTCTCTGGAGTCTCTCTTCTTTCTGGGGATTTTGCAGAGCCTTTCTGTTTTAGAGTTCATGCAGAAAAGCTCTGTGGCAAGTAAGCTGAGCAGCATTCCTCTTTGGACCTCACCAGAAGTCTCTCCTCCATGTAGGGTAGTTCAGATGCTCGAATCCCGTGTGCTTCCGTGGGCTCCTCCCCCTGGCAACACGCGGACATCAGGGGAGATGTGGTTTTCGAGTTTGCATTTTTCCTGACCACTGGGGGCTTTTCCAGTCAATGCTTCTGTAGAATAAATACAGTTTTGCCTTAAAAACTTAGGGGAGGTGGGTAAGGGTGAGCTTTCAAAGTGGTTCTTCTCTGATCTTGCCCCAACACTAAACTTGGGACTGGTGCTCCCTAGCAGGCTCTTGGGAGGGCTGGAGTCCACACTGTACAGCACCTGTCCCTCATCATCTGTGTCTGCATCAATGTACTGGTGGATACCCGCTTCGAAGTTGAATGGTATTGCTGGGTGTTTCTCGGGTGACCGGGGGGGCGTCCTAGCACTTGCTGTGGTGTAGATGGAGGACTCTGTACTCAGCACAGGCCTGTCCAAGAGCGTGGCACACTCTAGTCCAGCAACAGCAGCTGCAGCACCCCCCCGGTTCCTGAGAGAGTCATGGTACATCCCCAGAACAGGGACTAATGGACTGGGATCACCCTCCATGAAGTTGACTTTAAGTGCTCGGAGCTTCAAGGGGTTGTTGGTCTTCATGGAACTCTTGGGGCTCTCGATAAAGAAAGTAGAGTGATGGCTGGCATCGGGGGTGGGGTTGGCCTCCACAAGCCTACCACCACTGGCACCCAGAGCTCCCCGCCAGCCCATCTCTGGGGCCATGCTGCCCGCAGTCTTGCTGGGGAGTGATGCCAAAGGGCTGTGGGAGAATCGGGTGGCTTCAGCGAAGTCTGTGGCACAGCTAATGAAGCTATCGATGCTCGACATGCTTCGCATATCGATGACCCCTTCTGTACGAGTAGGCAGTGGGGCTATGGGGCTGGGGATACTCTCCATTTCAAGTTCTTCCTTTGGCTTGCTCTGTGTTGCTAATTCCTTGGTATTAAGGATGGGCTGAGATTGGGTCTTGGCCATCTTATTGTACATGTCTTCCAACTGCTGGACGTTCAGGTGCTGAGGACTAGAAGATGATCTGGCCTTCTCAGGTGATCCCTGCTCCTTGGTTTCAAAGGACTTACTTGAGCTGGTTTCAGAGAGTGTCCTCTTTGTCCATTTCCATTTGTTGGGAGACAAGTGGTTATCTTGTACTTTGTCCTTCTTACCCATGTTCTCTCCGTTTTTCTCAACTACAATGTCCATCATCTCAATACTGCGGGCGAAAGCATCCTTCATGTTCATGGATACAATGCTGCCATTCCTCTTGGCTCTCTCCAGAGCCTCTCTGCGTTTGATGGCTTTCTCCTGCCTCTTCTGCTCCTTGTAGAACTCGGAGAAGTTATTGACAATGATGGGGATGGGAAGAGCAATCACCAGGACCCCGGCAATGCAGCAGAGCCCCCCCACAATTTTCCCCAGGAGGGTCTTGGGATAGATGTCTCCATACCCAACAGTTGTCATGGTGATAGTAGCCCACCAGAAAGAGGCTGGGATGCTTTTGAACTTGGTGTCCTCCTCATCCTTCTCCGCAAAGAAAACAAGGCTGGAGAAGATCATGATGCCCATGGCGAGGAAGAGGATGAGCAAGCCCAGCTCGTTGTAGCTCCTCCGCAGGGTGAAGCCCAGGGACTGGAGGCCGGTGGAGTGGCGGGCGAGCTTCAGGATGCGGAGAATTCTCATGATGCGGAAGATCTGGACCACGCGACGGACATTTTGAAACTGCAGCACACTCTTGTTGGACTCGGTGAGGAAGATGGTGACATAGTACGGCAGAATGGCCAGCAAGTCAATGGCGTTGAGGGGGCCCTTGAAGAACTTCCACTTCTTGGGTGAGGACAGGAACCGCAGCAGGTACTCCATGGTGAACCACGCAATGCACACGGCCTCCACGTGAGCCAGCTGGGGGTTGTCTGTGGCCTGGCCAAACTCATCAAGGCTCTGCAGCTCAGGCAGCGTGTTGAGTGACAGGGCAATGGTGGACAGGACGATGAACATGATGGAAATTATGGCAAGGATCTGTGAGAAGAGAATCGGAGAAGAGAGTGGGATTTAGTTATCAACCACCAATGGGGTGATCACTCTAAAACCCTGGGTCTGCAGGAAGCTCCTCAATGTGCAGGAGCATTTCACATCTCACTAGTCACTGAATGAGGGCGGGCCGAGTGGCTCAGTTGGTTAAGAGCTCGGTCAAGAGTGTGAGCTCTGAGCAACAGCAGTTCGAGTCCTGGCCCTAGCTGAGCTGCTGCTAAGCTGCCAACAGGTGGCAGAATGGCTCAGCTAAAAAAAAAAAAAGATTCAATGAAATCACTAGTCACTGAATGGTTGAACGGCTGAGCTCAAAAGATAATTTATTCAAATCCATTTGTTGTGCAGATGTGGAAACTGGCTCCAAGCATTGAAATGATCTAGCCCAGAGGTTGGCAAACTTTTTCTATGAAGGGCCAGATAGCAAATATTTTAGGCTTGGCAATCCATGAATGCTTCGTTGCAACTGCTCAACTCTGCAGTTGTAGCATGGAAGCAGCCTTAGATCATACAGAAATGAATGGGTGTAGATGTGTTTTAATAAAACTTGATTAACAAAAAGAGGCAGTGGAATGAATTTGACTTGCGGGCCATAGTTTGCTGACCAGTGGTTCATAACTATTATGGGGTGGGGTACCGTCTTCACGACATGATGCTAATGATAATAAGAATAATCACCCTTTATTAGGCGGTCATTGTATGTGAGGGACTGTGCTTATTAGCACTTTCCATACAATACCTTAGTTCATTCTTAACAAAAAACCCAGTAAATATTGAACAGATGAAGAAACTTCAGCTTCCAAATCTAGTTAGTGGCAGAGACAGGATTTTAACTTGTGTCTGTGTGACCCCAGAGATGAGCTTTTAAGGCCACGTTAGAAATCAGACGAAAGCTATAGGCCTTTTTGCTAGACACACAAGATTTTGCAGGTGATTCCCAAGCAGCATAGATATTCAGGATCCATGCTATTAACTTATGATTGGGACTATGGGCTTTTTGAGGCTAAGGACCATGGCTTAATTACCTTTGTGTTCCCTGGATCAAGAAGGTGGTTTGGCCCAGAGAAAGGGCTTACTAGATGATGGTTGAAATTAATGGAAACCAGGCCAGCCTGCAGCTGATACAGAAATGCAAGCAGATGTACTAAATTGCTCTACGGGTCTTTTTTCAAAAATACAAATCCAATCACATCACACTCCTGCTTAATAAATTTCTAGGACTCTTCAGGACAAAATCTAAACCCTTAAACTTGTCTGTCAGCCCTCCTGCCCTCATCTGTCCTCTTCTCGGTGACTTGTCCTCTCCTTCTGCTGCCCTTGCTGAAGGGTTGGGCTCGTCACCATGCTTGTACCATTTGATCCTGGCTGTCATTGACTGACCCAGAGATAGACAGAAAATCCAGGCTGGGCTCAGCCAACCCACTGTTGAAACTCTGAGCTCAGGGACCCACGGGGGTGAATGTGTTATGGGACAGTGAGCCTCTGAATTAAATAGTCAAATATAATCTTGGCTTCGTGATCAGCCCAAGCTCCAAGAAAGCGTCTCTCAAGTTGTAGGGGACAGAGAAGCAATTAAAAAATCAGAGAAAGCTGAACCTTTAAGAAAAGCCTGAGAATAAAGGGAAGGTGCAGAGAGGAGCAGTGAGGACTTAGGAAATTCGAGAGCGGGTATAGAAGGCAGCAGTTAAGAACTTGGACTCTCATATCAGGCTATTTTGGGTTCAAATCCCAGCTCTGCTACCTCCTTACCTTCAGCCAGTTATTTAACCTGTCTATGCCTCAGTTTCCTCATCTGCAAAATGGGATGATAATAACAATATCTACCCCCACAGAGTTGCTGTGAAGGTAAAATACGTTAAGACATGCAAAGTACTTAAGACAGCTTCCAGCAGCACTTAGCGAGTATCTGATAAATGCCAGCTGTCACCCTTGGGGGAGTGGCTCAGCCCACACCACCCTGTCAGCCCAGACCACACACACCACCTCTAAGTGGCTCAGTTAGTCTTTGCTTTCTGCTCTTGTTCTGAAACGCTCTGCTGTATCTTGTACATGAATGCTGCTTCGGTGAGTGTGAGAGGCTTCTGTCCCCTGCAGTGACTCCCCAATCAGGACACGTGCTTGTCAAGTCCCTCTGCTTTTGACTCTGACCCCTCTCTTTGGCTTCTCCTGCCACAGATTCCCAAACGTCACGTTTCTCTAGCCACATATCACTATTGGTCAATTCTGCATGTTTGTGCCTCTTCCTTTCCACCCAGTGAACTCAAATCCATCCATGTGTTCCATCTCAACCCCTCTGAAGTCATCCCTACTTTCCCCAGGCAGAGCTGGCCACTCCGTCCTCTGGGTTCCCTCACCATTTTGCCATATCTTGGGGTAGACGTCACACCCGTCCCATTACAGGGGTGTGTGTGTGTCCATCACTGCCTAGTATCTGAGAGCTTTGGGGGGACAGGGATTGGTTCTGAGGCTGATCTCTGCACGCCCAGCACCTAGCCATGCTCCCAAAGTGTTCATTGGTTGTTGCTCAAGTTTGCAGAGCTATGAGTGGGAGGGTCAGGACTGCGTTCAGTTTTTAATTTGGCAACTATTTATTGATCATCTCATACGTGTGAGAGCTCTGGGGTATTTCTAGCCAGCTCAGAATATGAAAGGGGGCCTCACAGGATACAGCGTTTCTCCAGCCTCAGTTGTTCTACCAACGTCTCGATTTTTTTTTTTCTCTAGTCATGTCCGACATATCCCAGGTCTTAAATATAAGCTCTGGAGTTTTATTTTCTTGATTTACACTCATTGAACAAGAAAAATTCTGTAATCACTATAAAACGAAATATCTGATATGTACAAAAGTAGATCTAATTTACATATATTTATGAGCCATAATTGAACACCTGTGAAGCCACCACCCAAGTTAAGAAACAGAGCATGTAACAACGACACTGATACTTCCTGTGTGTCCTTTTCCATCCCAGAGATAATCAGACTTTTTCCCCATCCCTTTGCTTTTCCGGATAGTGCTTAATACAAATGTATACATGCCGAGACAAATTATTGTTTCATTTTGCTTGGTTTTGACATCGTATTGTATGTGTTCTGCTGCCTAGTCTATGCTTCCCTGAATAACAAAACAAAAATAAAATGAAATAAGATAAAATAAAATAAAATATAACCCACTCACCTTCTTTATTTTATTTTATGCTCATTTTTGGCTAAAATAAACTGCTGCTTTTGCGTGCTAGAGATATATGTATCAAATATTCATTAAAACAAATATGCCATCATTGGAATAAAACAGTTTGGCAGCACACTTTGGGCACTCCTGCATAGAGGTTAGCAGTGTGACCCCTGGAGCTGGATTCCAGCGCTGCCATTTCTTGGCTGGGTGGCCTTGGGCATTGAAACTTCCCTGGCCTCAGTTTCCTTATTTGTAAAATGGGGCTATAACAGTGGTTCTTAACTGGGAATGATTTTGACCCCCCCGGGGATATTTGGCAAATTCTACAGAAATGTTTGGGTTGTCACAACTTGGGAAAGAGATGCTACTGGCAGCGAGTGGGTGGAGGCCAGAGATGCTGTTAAATGTCCTACAATGCACAGGACAGCCCCCACTGAAGAATTATCCAGCCTCCAATGTCAATAGTACCAAGGTTGAGAAACCCTGGGATATAATGATAACCAGTCCCACGTAAAATGTAGGGGTGCGGTGAGGGGAAAGGAGATTGTGCATATGTGGCGACTATTAGCACAGGGCTAGCTAAGGAGGCACAGAGTGGGGTCTGACCTTGTGGGGCAGCCCGCCAGGGCGTGGGCTGAGCCCCAGGGATGCCTCTGCAGCCTCTGACTCCTGCTCGGAGGGAGCTCGAAAGAGAAGGAGCAGATCCCTGGGGGTCTGTTCCTTTAAGAGCTGGGAGGTCCCGTTTCCCTCAGAGGCTGGCAGGGGAAGCCTGCTCCAATTTCTAACCCCAGACAACTCCAGGGAAGGCCCACATAATTGATGTCTGCCGACAGACGCATGAATTATGCACCCAGCTATTGTATACTCCTTAGGGCTGTTGTTCCAAGGCGGGCACCCCCTTTGTACCTGAGAATGTGCCCTCCCTGCCTCCTCTCAGTCTAGGAAAAAAGAAAAGGGGGGCAGAGGCCCCACTGGGTCCTGGGGGTGGGGTACCTTCTGCTCAGGGTTGGGTTGGGAGGGTCAGAGCACACCAGGCCCCTTTCCCGTGTGTGTGTGTGTGTGTGTGTGTGTGTGTGTGTGTGTGTGCGCGCGCGTAAAACCATCAAATAACATGTCCAGTGATGCAGCCTGAGGGGCCTCCCTGACCCACCCCTCCTGGCCCTGCTCACAAGATTGTTCTCTCTTCCAGACCTCCCTTGAGTCAAGGTCACACTTTCTAGCTGGGGAACTTCCTAACGAGAGTTAAACCCTCTGTGCCTCAGTTTTCTCACCTGTAAGATGAAGGTGTATATCATTACAGGGCTGCAATGAGAATTCAATGAGTTCATAAGGCCCTTAGGTCAGCCTTTATTATCCCACAGGCTTACACTTATTTATAAGCTGGTTTGGGATTTGGGTTTGAGTCCCAGCACTATTATTCCCTGGCTGTGTGTCCCTGGACAAGTCACTTCCCCTCTCTAAGCCTCTATTTCCTTACCTCTAAAATGAAAGTAATCGAGCACTTATCACATAACAGCCACTTGATATATACTATGTTAAGTTATTATTTGGGTAATTTACTGTCACCCCTACTCCCAACCCCAGACAGGTTGTTTTTGGAGGCCCAGGACTAGGTTTATGGACCCCAGGGCCTGGTTAAGGCAGCAAACAGCCTCAAACCCAAATGAACAGTGTTGCTCTGGTCTCTGGGATGGGCCCCAGGAGTGGCATATCCGCCAGTACCTTGAGTGCTTTAGGCCTTAGCTCAGGCCCCTGACCAGGCCTTGCTTTCCTGGGATCTGAGCCCAGTCAGGTTTGGGCAGGACTCCAGGAACCCGGGGCGTAGAGGCAGGAACCTGGACCAGGGTCTCAGAGGCTATCCCCAAATTCCCTCCCTGCAAGGAGGCTCTGGACCCTGAAGTCCACTTGTCTACACCCAAATGGGGAGGCGGCTTTGGTCTTCCAGGGGAAGAGATCTGGGAAAAGCCAGGCCCTTCTCATCCTAATTGTCAGCTCTGGGGGCTGATCACAGGGATACCCACCACTGGCTCCAGCAATCAACACAGACTGTTTATCAGGTTCTCTGTACAGTCCCCTGCTCTTCCAGGAATGTGGATGAGGCACAGAATGTCCATGCAGAAAAGGGCGCAGGCTCCTCTCTGGAGGATGGGAAGACTCAAACAGAGAAGGGAAGGGACTCGTTCATGGCCACACAGCCCACTGGGGTAAAATCTGTACAGTGACACTAGAAGCTCCAGCAAGCTGAGAGCTGTAGCTAGTATTTTGGGGTTGCAAAGTGCTTTTCATACACATGCATGCTCATAGCAGTGTCATTCATAATAGCCAAAAAAGTGGATCAACCCACATTTCCATCAACTGAGGATTAGAAAAACAAACTGTGCTATATCCATACAATGAGTATTATTCATCCACAAAAAGGATCAAAGTAACGATATGTGTTATAACATGGATGAACCGCCAAAACATTACGCTAAGTGAAAGAAGGCACACACAAAAGGTCACATACTGTATGATTCCATTTGATGAAATGCCCAGATAAAGCAAATCTATAGAGACAGAAAGCAAAGTAGTGGTTGCCAGGGTGGGGATAGAATGAACAGTTAATGGGCATGAGGGATCTCATTGGGATGATGAAAATATCCTAAAACTGATTTAGGGTAACGGTTGCACAATTCGGAAAATTTACTAAAAAATAATTCACACTGGAATTGGGTGAATGGTATGCTATGTAAAATAAGCCTCAATAAAGTTATATAAAAACTTGCTTTTCACAGAAAGTATCCCATTGCCTTTAATCCTCATAACCATGTTGACAGGTAAAAGGAGAGAAGCAGGAGCCCTGCTGTAAACCTTGTGATGGCTCCCCATGCTCTCGGAGAAAGTTCCAACTCCTCTGCCTTGAGTTGGCGTATGTTTATTGAGCACTTACTAAGTGCTATGCTCGTTGCTGGGGATGCAGCATGGATAAGAAAGACAATTTCCTTGGACTCACGGAGCTGGTAGGAAGAGGCAGACCAAAAAACCCATAAACCAATAAAGGAGCCAGATGATGACAGTTAGTGCTATGTGCTATATGTTATTGAGAAAAGCAAACCTGTGGGGAATCAGTAAAGAAGCCCTGGGGGTGTCCACATGAGGCTGGGTGGTCAGGGCAGGCCTCTCTCAGGAGGTGCCCTGGTGGCTGAGACTTCAGGATGAGGAGTGTGTTATTGAAATATCTGAACATTCCAGTCAGAGGGCACAGCATGTGCAAAGGCCCTGAGGTGGGAATAAGATTGGCATACCAAGTAACAGAAAGATGCTCAGCGTGGATGGGGCTGAGTGAGCAAAGGGGAGATGGGAGGAGATGAGGCTGGAGAGGCAGGAGGGCCTGATGAGGTATGGTAAAGAGATTCGGATTTTACAGTAAGACCACCTTTTCCCTCTCTGATCATGTCCTGTACTTCCCATTGCATATTTCATACTGAAGCCTGACAAAACCATGTATAGTTCCCAAGCCGTAACACCATGGTTGATCACACCTCCAGATTCTTGCCCATGCTGTTCCCTCTGCCTAGAGTGCCCTTCCTCCCGCACGTCTCCTAGATGACTCCTATGTCCTGCTGAGGCCTCAGCTCAGGGGACATTTGTTCCAGTGAGCTTTCTCTGACCCCCAGGTCTGGGTTGGGTATGTCCATCTTCTGGATTCTCACAGACCCCCGAGCTTCTCCCATCGCAGCACTGATCTTGCTAAGCTGGAATTTTCTCCCCGGTATCTCACAACAGAATGTGAGACCCATGAGGGCCCAAGCTGGTTCTGTCTTGCACTGCTGCATCCCCAGCTCCCCAAACAGGACCTGGCACAGAACAGGTGCTTCCTAAATAGTTGATAAATGAGGGAACAAGCAAGTGAATGAAATGGAGGCTCAGAGAATGAAGTGACTTTTCCAGGGTCACACAACTTGGAAGTGGTAGACCCAGCACTCCATCTCAGGTCTGGGGGCGTCTCCCAAGGTGTTTTCAAGGACATAGGAGGAAGCAGCTTCTGAACCATTAAACCTTTGTCTCCTTTTATGGTGTTTCCGCTTCCCTCAGCTTTACGGGGAGATTACAGCTAGGGAGTTTTAATTATAAGGGTCACTGGTGTAGATCCGATTAAGGGGATTGGGAGCAGGTTGATGGTTTTGCCTTCTTCCCCTACAGGTTAAGGGGCCTCTGGTTGGGGGTTAATGAGAAATGTGAGTCAGGAGCCTGCAGGGGGCGCTCCTGGACACAAAGGGACAGCAATTCGGGGATCTGTGTGCTTGGGCAACAGAGGCCTCGGGGTGAGCCAGCAACAGTGGACTTCACCATGAGAGGACAATGGAGTCACAAAGGTGGAAATAAGGTGTGTTGGCATTGCTGGGGGTGACCCAGGCATTATAAACCAGATGTGTTGGGCTGAGAAATTTATTTTTATGTATTTGCCCAAGTTTCAAAATTGGGAGATTTCACATAAAAATCCAGATTGTCAGACTCCCTTGGTAAATCAGATGATGTGTCTACCCTCAACCTCCATTCCCGATGGCAACCATTAGTTGGCGCTTCAGAGCCAGCCGCCCTGGGCACGGCTCACCCGCTTGCCCCAGGCCCCTTTCAGTATCTGTCAGGTCTCTGTAGGCGTTGGGCTTGCAATCCTAAACTGATGCCATTCTGAAGACAGCAACCACTTACTGACCTGCTACCGTATATGAAGAGCTTTCTAGGCAAGAGCTGCGTCAATTGCACAGACAGGAACCTAGGGGTCACACTTGCCACACCTCACTCTATTTTTTGCCCCCATATCCAATTTGTCACCAATCTGGCTCACACACATCTTTAGATCTGTTCCCTTCTCTCACCTGCAAGCCACCACCATGTCCCAAGCCACTATCACCTCCCTTTGGACCACTGCAAAAAGACATCTTTCCCGTCTCCCCCAAGCCACTCTGGCCCACGTGGCAAAAACCACTAGATGTCCCCAATATCTAGTCTTCCTTCTTCTATTGTATTAGAGTTTTAGCTGGACACAGGGCTACTCAGAATAAGACGACGTTTCCCAGCTTCCCTTGCAGTTAAATGTGGTCATGTGACTAAGTCTGGCCATTGGAATGTGAATAGAAACGATGCTTGCCCTTTCTCTTTTTCTTCTTTCTTGCTGGCTGGGAAGCAGGTGTGATGGGCAGAGCTGAAGAAACTACCTTGGATCTGAGATGGAAGCTCATTCCAGTCCTATACTGGCCCTTTACTGACAAAGTTTACCAACTCCTGGTCTGCCTTATAACATCTATCTTGTTTAAGCCACTGTATTTTGGGGTCTCATGTTACAGTCACTTAGTCTGTACCCTAACTCTTCAGCCTGGTTGTGTTCCACAGTCCTCTTTGCCCTTCAGCTCAGACACATTAGCCTTCTTTTGGTGCCTAATAGTCTCCACAATCCTTCTTGCCACAGGGCCTTTGCATATGCTGTTCCTTCTGCCTGGAATGCTTTTCCCTCCTCCCTGCCTGTTTAACTCTTACTCATCCTGCTCGTCTCAGCTCTGGCATCAGCTCCTCAGGGAAACCTTCCCTAACCTCCCTGACCAGGTCAAATCCCCAATTGCAGGTTTCTTAGTACCATACCCTTCTCTTCATAACGCTGTCCAAGTTGCAATTTTACAATGACGTCCACCTCTGTAGAATGTAAGTGAGATGAGGGCAGGTTTTTTTCTCAATCTTGAATCCTCAGAGCACACAGTAGGTGCTTAATGCATATTTAGAGAATGAATGATCTCATTTCATCCTGAAACCAACCTGAAGGTTGTGCTGTGCTCCCTCTCCCATTTTATAACTGGCAAAACTGAGGTTTGGAAAGACAGCATCCAAAGTGACAATTAGGGAAGTGGCAGAGGCAGTGCTTAAACCCATATCTATTAGACTCTGAAGCCCCTCTTTATTTCTTAACACCTGAGGGCATTTCTTACACCAGTACCCTGGGGTCTGGTTGATGGCTTTCAATGTCTACTGTAACCACCTCCTCTAGGTGACCCGACTCTTCCCAACGAGCTCTGGGTTGGACCACATCTTCCTAATGAACTTAAGTCTCCATGAGCCTGGCCAAAACAGGAATTCTGGGAGCTCGTGACATTACAACCTCCTGCTCATCTGAGGACAATGGTCTGGCGACTGTGGGGGACTTGACTCTGGTCCCTGCAGAAGGAGGAGGTGATGGGGAGAGTTGTGGGGCAATGTCCTTCCTGCTTGAGTGACTGCCAAGCCTCTATATTTGCTGAGAGCATGAGGAGCTGAGGAAAAGACTGCCAGCCTTAACAGTGATGAATGGCATCGGTTCGTTCCTGCTGCAGAGAGCAGTGTATTGAATAAAAACACAAGGCACATAGGAAATGCTAGGCAAGGACAGTGTGCACAGGTTCTGCTGAGCCACACACCTGTCCCCTTGCCCCGTGTGCCTGGCAGGAGGGGGAGTGGGGAAGTAGTCTCTGTGAGCGTGGCCAAGTTGGCTGGGATTGCTAAAGGACGCGAAATATGTTAGTCTGGATGCTGGGATTGGGTACCACTCTGGCTACTGTCAGAATGACGGCTCTGGGAATGGTCATTCCTGACAATGGCCACATTTGCTGGTTAACATCCAATATACATTTCAAAGGAGGCCTTTGAGTGCCTTAACAATGATGTTTCTCATGTAGCATATTTTGTCTCACTAGAGAGTCCTACTGAGGTGAAATGGACACAGGAGTGGTTGAGAGACCTACTTTCTAATTCTGGCTGTGCATCCTTAGACAAATATCTTCATATCTTTGGTCTTTCTCATGCAACATCCACTGAGAGTCTGTTGGGTCTCCAGCACAGTCCTCTTCCAAGGGGTGATTCAGGGATCCAGTGTTTCTGTCATATCAGCATATGGCCTCCACCCTTGCCAAGGCAGGGACAGCATGGAGAACTCCCACTGGCCTGGCCCAGAAGTGACTGACACCGGTCATTCCCTCCCCTGACAGTGAGGTCTGTGATCTATACCCTGTCTCCCTCATGGGGAAGCAGTAAATGCTTTGAAACTTCCAAAATGCTTCATGACAGGCTAAGGAGATGATCCCCAATGTGGGTGTGCGCACCTATGACGTGCTGGGGTGCAGACAGAAATTACTGGCATTGGATGAACAAGTTGTACGGATCTGCCAGACAACACTGTACCTAGGATCAACAATACTGTGTGCTACTTGAACATTTGGCTAAAGAGGGTCAATTGCACGTTAAATATTCTTACAACAATAAAATAAAAAATGAGTAAAAAATTGGGATAGATTTTTTTAAAAATTAAAAAGCATTTGCGGCAGACCAAAAAAACAGAGACACTACTGGCATTTCTACTTTTTAATGTAAAAAAAAGAAAAAGAAACCAAGTTTTACTAGCGTTTAGTCTGCGAATCAACACTGCTCACTGCTCCCTCTCTGTGTCAGACTTCCTGGGGGCAGGCGAAGTGCCCCGAGGGAAAATGGGGTGCCTCAACTCAGTGGGTTGGCAAAGGAACCCTCAGATCTTTGACTGCAGCCATGTATGTATGCCTGGTGTGAACAGCCTCCAAGCACTCACTCCTATCTTGTTCTGGTCTTCTTCCCGGGCACACCGGAGAACGCTATTTCCTCTGCAGAACCATGTGACTAGTTGTGGCCAATGGGCTGTGCGTGGGGATGATGTACATATCTCTTTGGGGTTATGGCATTTAAGAGTGGGTGTGAGTTCTCCACACTCTCCCTCCCAACAACATGAACCAATAGCGTGAACCAAACAGTGCCCCTTTTTGATTAGGCCAATTTGGGTTGGGTTTCAGACCCTTGCAAATAAAGTGATTTGGCTAACAAAATTCTCATCTTCATTTTACAGGCAAGATCGCTAAAATTCATAGAGGTGAAGTGACTTACCCAGGATCATACAGCCAGGAAGCGGCTGAATCAGACCGAGATGTACCATAGAAGGTACCTGGCCATCCAATGGGTCCTCAACAAATGCCAGTTCCCTTCCTCTACACGCCAAGGAAAGGCAGAGTGGAGGATTGGAAGAGATACACTGGGTAGAACCCCCCATGAGCTCTAAGCTGCTGGTCAGATTCCAGATTGCATCTGGAACCTTCCAAACTGTGCTGAGGTCTGGCAGGAGCAGGAACCAAAGCTTAGGAGTTGGCAACTAAAGTGAATCAGCTACCAGGGTGTCAGCTGGTTCTTCAGGATCCCATTCCCCCAAAAAATGCCATCTGAGGGTCCTGGCTGAAATTCAAGGTTTTCAGGGGAGGGCCCAAAGTGCCAGCACTTCTTAGCGGCTTACGCTTATGTAGGAGGTTACACAGATAATGGTCTCAGTACTGTCAAGGATTCTGCAGCCATTGAAACTTTTCAAAGCTCACATTAGAGCCGGACAGACAGTAAGGGTTTAACCTGCAAACACTGATGTTGCATAGAGTTGGGTTGTAATCTTGGCTCTTGCCAGCTGGGTGACCTCGGGTATGTTCCTTAACCTCTCTGAGCCTGGGTTTTCCCTGGTGTGAAATGGGCAGGATTGGAAGAAGAAACCAGAGTAAGCAGGTGGAAGCTCTTAGCACAGTTTGGAGCCTCATCAGCTTTTGGGCCGCGCAAGCGAGTGCTACATATTGCTGAGCATGGATAATCACGTCATCTCTCTGAGCCTCAGTTTCCTCATCTGTAGAATGGGGATCAGAACAGTCCCTACCACACAGGCGTTTGTGAGGCAGCGATGAAATCATGGGCGGTACGGGCATACCCCACGGCCTGCCACTTGGGGCCAATGAAGGGTGCGTGGCCATGACAAGTGTGAACGGAGGCCACCCTGACTGCTGGAGGGCTCCACCAGCCCATGGGTGGGTTGTTTGGGCCCACACAGTGAATTAGTTTCCAGCTAATTCAGATTTCCACCTTCTCAAAAAGAACCGGAAGCTCAGGCTCTGTTCCTCTGTGACAACCCCCCCCCCCGGACTGGAGCTGAGCATCTGCTCATCCAGGCCTGCGCGTTTCACGTCTTACACGCGGCCCGCGTGCGTTGTTTATGATGCCTGCTTAGCCTCTGCTGGGATCTGGGTTTGCGAGCCTAGAAATAAATCATTAGAAGTGTGTCCAGCGATGAGGGAAAGGATTAAACTGTGCCAGAGAAACAGTCATGGGTTCCTTAGGGAATGCTGGGCCTGCAGCTGGGCCCACGGGGCGCGGTGAACCAGGGAGGTGGGATGGAATCCTGCCCGCCCTAGCCTCCTCCCCAGCCATAGTGTGGCCCGCTCTTCCTGCTCTACAGGGAAGCCTAGTCGCTGCTTCCTTGGAGCCTCTGGCTGTGTTTTCTCCTGCTTCCAGACCTCTCTGAAGCCCCTTCCATGCTCCACCACCCACTCTGCTCATTGAACAGAGTGATGGGATTAAAAAACCCAAATAGGGTGGGGAGGGGCAACTAGCTCAAGTGGTCTGGGAGGGCTTCTCTGAGGAGGTGACATTTGAGTGGAGATTTGAGGGATGTGAAGGAGCTGGGCACAGGACGATCTGCAGACAGGGTGTTCCAGGGAGCGGTAACAGCAAGTGCAGAAGCTCTGAGGCAGAGAAGAGATGGACATGTAAGAGGAAGAGAAAGGAGAACAGTGTACTGGGAGCTGGGGGCGATGGCAAGGGGTGTTAGCGATGAGGTCGAAGAGGCAAGTGAGGAAGGCCTGAGAGACCCGATAAGACAGAAGACGGTTTTTACTCTGAGAATCATACGAGCTACAGGGGGCTTCTCAGCAGGCTAGTGACACAGCCTAAAGCAGGCTTTAAGATCCTCCAGCTGCATTTGGTAACAGCCTGCAGGGGGATTGAAGTAAAAGCAGGAATCCAGGTGAGGAGGCCTGGCAGGTGTCTAGGGGAAAGATGGTGACTGTTGAGAATAGAGAAGACAGATTGAAGGCATATTTTGGAGGTGACACTAACCAAATTGCTGATGGCTCAGAGGTGTGGGGTGAGGGGAAGAAGAGCCGAGGAGGGACCCCAGGTTTTGTCCTGAGCAACCGGGAGGATGGTGGTGGCATTTCCTGAGACGGGAAGACTGCAAGGAGCATGCTGGAGAGGCCACAACGCGGCTGAGAGGTCCGGATGAGACCCTGCCGGCCATGGGGAGCTGCGGAAGGCTTTCGCGCAAGAGCAGAACATTCATTCCGTCATTCCACAAACATTCATGGGAAGAGGTGGTCCACATTTTGCTCGCTTCTAGACAGAGAAGCTCCCCCAAACCAGCTATGGGTTATGGGGCACAAACCACCTTCCTGGGACGAGGCTATGCATCAAGGAGCTCACCTGCTAATACATGGCTTCCCTCCCTCTCCTTCTCTTCCTCCTGCTTCAGGCGCAGAAGTGCATTTAAAAATCTTTATTTACTCACTGATTGCCTGTCTTCCCGTCTAAAAGCTCCACGAAAGTAGGACCATCTTTGTCACTTCTGTAACCCCAGTGCCTAGACCTGTGTCTGGCACATAGTAGGTACTTGATAACTATGTATTGAAGAAATTAATTTTTTTTAAAAGTTCGTTTCCATCTTGAAGGACTGAGTAAGATCCTACAAACTGCTAGGCTCAGGGCCTGGTACACAGTAGGCATTCAATAAATAGGAATGAAAAAGTACAGAAACTGCTGCCACGCTGGCCACAGCCCCGCCTGGTCTCTGATGGGTCTTGAGGCTCCCCCAGGACAGGACAGGTTTGAGGAGTGGGAGGGAGAGGCGGCCTGTGACCCATCCTCCTGGGTCCCTGTCTCGGGCCTGCGCAGGATGGGCGTGGTGTCCGCATTAATCTCGGCTAAGCAGCAGGATGTGTACGGATGTATAATCTGAGGCCTCAGCGTCCTGTCCTGCCGGCTTTATCTTGACCTTGGCTGGATGACCCAAGTCAAGGTGGACATCCCAGCCCCCCAAGGCTACCCAGAGCTGAGACCCTCCGCACAGTCAGGGACACAGACCCAACTCTGAGGGCTGAGGGTGGCAGGTTCACCCAGGCCTCCCCGACCCTCCACCCCTGCCAGTTTGGGGAGTATCTCTGCACGCCTCCCCCATGCCTGCCTCTCCGTCCTAGAGTCCTTCCCAGTGGAGACAATGCTATACGATAACATTGTGTCAGGGCAGAAAAGAGATTCATCCTTCCATTCAGCAACCATTTACAGATTACAGCAGTGACCAAGACAGACCTTGTCTTTAGGGAACTGACATTTGGGTGGGGGAAGCAGATATTAAATGAGGAAACAGAAATTAAGAAGGTCACTTCAAGAACTGCAAAGACAAGAAATGGGCTACTGAGATAGAGAAGACCCGGTGTAGGGAGGCATCGTTAGCTATGGTGGTCAGGGAGGGCCTTTCTGAGGAGGTGACATCTGAGCAGAGGCCTGAAGGATAAGGGTCCAGCTGTAAGAAGATCTGGGAGATGAGCATCCGGGCAGAGGGAAGAGGCTTTAATTTTCACAAATCATATGAGTCGGTACTATAACCTCCATTTATTGAGCACTTACTATGTTCCAGGCCACGTTCTAAGCAGCAAGTTGTTTAATATTCAAAACAATCCATAATTGTTGTCACAGTTTACAGTCGAGGAAACTGAGTCACAGAGGAGTCATGTAGTTTGCTGAAGGCCACACAGCTAGCATGTAGCAGAGCTGAGATTTTTACCCAGGTCTACTCTATCCTTCAACTTATGAGGGTTAAGCTGTTCCCTATCCTCAGAGCACCTCTGTCATTTTTACCTGCTCCTGCCTCCGAAGGCTACCCACTGGTGAATGTCTCTTTCCTCCTCTTCTGATAACACCACTCTGTCCACCTCCGCATAGTCCGTCCAACCCTCCTAGCCCAGGTGATTGGCTGAGGGGGTGAGCATATGACCCAAAATGGGCAATGAGAATGAACCCTGGGGCTTTGGCTGTGACTACTTGGGAGGAGGGGTTCTCCTTTGAGGAGGACCATCTAGCTGGGAGATTGGAAGCCTGGAAACCCAGAGAGTTTGCCTGAGAGAGAAGCCCACCCAGGGGAAGGCAGAGACAAAAGATGGAGAGAGACTGAGCTGCAATGACAAGTCCTAAGGACATAGTTCAACGGCCTGTGTGTGTCTGGGCCAGAAGCCAGAGCTACTTCTGGACTTTCCAATTGCATGAGCCAATAAAGCACCCCTCCCTTTCTTTTCCAGCTCAAGGCAATTTGAATTGGATTTCCGTCACTTGCCACTGAAATCAAAACAGTTTTTTTCCTCTGGAATGCCCTCCCTTCTCTTCGCTCCCGCTACCAACAGTATTATTCTTACGACCATCATGAATATAACCATCACGGCCATCACCAATGCAATTACGACTTTCATTAATACTTCTATTACCACTGCCAGTAATAACACCACCGTCGCTCACTATGAATGTAATCACCGCTGGGGCCATTACTGCCCCCATGATTGATGCCGGCACGACTATTCCCTCTATTAATGTCACACTCTCCATTTGTAAACCTCTCCCCAGTTTACAAAGCACTCTCACAATCCACGCTGGGTGTTGTTAGTTCCATTGCAGGGGCAAGGACACCGAGATTTACAAAGGTGATGGAATCTGCCTACAGCCACAGGCCATGCTACTCAGGCTTTCGTTCACTCACTTGCTCGCCCATGTATTGAAGAAATGTCGTGGACTGCCTGCTGTGTGAAGACAGGCTCCCCTAGATGCTGGGATGCAGCGGGGAACACAGACCTGCTTCCCGCCCTCACTGAGCTGCCAGTCCGGTGGGCTCCAGGACATTCCAAGGAGTCTCCCTCACTGGCCACACAGGAAGCCTGGCCAAAATCGTTCTCTCCACCTGAGACTAGCGGAGGAGTCCAGTGTGTAGGCAGAATCGAAGGACTGCTGTGGATTTTACCTCTTACCTCAGCTGCCTTGGGCAACAGACTCAGGCTCTGAAACTTCCTCACCAACCAGAGAGTGATTTCCTTGTGTGGGGAGGAGGGAGTGAGGGGGAGGAGATCCGATTTCACTTCTTTGCCCCTGCACAGTGCCCAGCATGGGGCTGGGCACACAGTAGGAACTCAGCAAATGCTTATTATCAATGCGTTGTTTCTCAGAGGCAGAACGAGGCTTCTTCCTTCCTTTCATTCTTCCATCTATCCACCCAACTTTCCATCCATCCATTCATCTAACATCCATCCAATTCCTTCCCCTCCATTCTTGTCTACCCCCGTTCCTTTACTTTCCTTCTCTTCCTTCCCTCCCTTCATTCTTTCCTCCTTCCGCTCCTTCTTCGTTTTTTAATTCATCTATCTTCCATCCACTTACCCAGCATCCAACCTCCTTTAGTCTTCTATCACTCATCCCTCCATTCGTCCTTTCCTCTCTCCCTTCATTTCCTGTATTTGTCTTTGTGTCCATCTTTCTTTTAATCAATTATTTATTCTTCCTTCAAGCATGTCAGGCCCTGTGTCAGCTGCCATGGAGAAAGTGACCACCATTTGATCTCTTCCTCAGAGAAAGCACATTTGAGCCAGACCAGGGGCATCTCAGGACCAGGCCCCCTTTCCTTGTCACTATCGTCTGTCTCCTGAGCCTCCAAGGCACCCTAGCTCTCGGTCAGGCATTGGTTTCTGCTCTGTGTTTGGAATCTTCCCTGGAGTTCTAGCCCATGGACCAGACAGGAACTCTATACACAACCACTTTCTCCAGCTGTTCCAACAGCTGTTCTCAACCTCGTCTTCTGAGACCACAGGGGCAGGGCCAAATTGCTGCACAGCTCCATGCAGCTGTGTACAAAAACAGCACAGCACTGCTTGAGTGCCTGTTGTGTGCTGCCATAACGGGGGATGTGACGAAGATAATCTAACATTTCTGAGTCCGAAAGCCCCCTTCCTGGGTCAACCCTTTTCTTTTACCCATTCTGGGATAGGAGGCTGGGACACAGCCCAGAGAGGGGAGTGACTAGTCAAAGTCACCAAGCTAGGCTGTGGCAGAACCAGAACTGGATTTAGGGCCTCCTGACCCGGGTTTCTGTCCCTTACCTGACTGTTTCCCTGCCCCTGCCAGTTTTGCTAGGCCTAGGGCAATGAAGAATTACTCCAGGCTCCAGGTTTTTGCTCCTGCTCTGCTTCATCCCCGCCTCCTTCCTTAGAAGGAGGGCTAACATTTTCCTGGCTCTTAGCAGTTTGCAAAGAAGCTTGCAAGATTGAACAAACAAAAACCTGGATATTCTCAGCCACTTTTTGAGGGACTCTGAATTCCTACAGGGCTTCTTATCTTGCTTGACAACCCAGTTCCAATCCCATGCTTCCTTTTAAAAACTCTTCCTTCCGGTTTCCTGAGTGGTGCTCTATCCCTCCCCCTTACAGCCAGCCAGGGGTTGAAAACTCAGCCTCCTTAGGGGCCAGGCAGGAATTGCAAACAACTGAAGCTGGCTGCCTGTAAAATTCCAGGAGGGGTGCTTGGCCACCTCTCACCCACTCCAGAAGGAAACAAGTCTCCCAAGGGTAGCCTAATATTCCAATTTCTCAAGACAAACAAAAATGCCTATTTTGTGTTTGTGAAATCTCCCAAATTGTTAAGGTTGGCAATTAATTGAAATATGCAATGCAGTTCAATTTAAACAATACATAGTAACAGGCTGGACCTGTTCCTTCCTCCCTCACAACCTCACCTGGTTGGGGGGGGCCCTTCACCCCCACAAATTGCCACAAGAGAGCTGGCTCCAAGAAGAGTATATTGCTTTGAATACAAACGACCTAATAACAGTAGCAGCTACCACAAATTGCATATCCAAACACTCAAATCACCCCTATGAGATATTGTTATGGTCATTTCACAAATGAAGAAAACGAGACTCAGAGAGGTTCAGCAACATGCCCAAGGTCACACAGCTAAGTGATAACCTGGCTCCGAGTGCTGGTCTGTGTGCCTCCAAGACTGTAATCTAGCCCAGTTGTGGCAGCACTGCCCCCTAGGAGGCATTTTGGAAATGTGAGTGTGGACAGGCATTTCTGATTGTCACAGTGATGGGGCTAGGGGGGTGCAACTGGTGTTCAGTGGGTGGGAACCAGGGATGGGAGAGACATCACGTGATGCACAAACAGCCCTGCATCCTGGAGTCTTGTCCAACGCCCAATGGTAATAGTACCCCGTTTTCTCTCTTCCGCCACAATGGTAGCCATTATCGAGTACCAGCTATATGCCAGGGACTTTAGATACAGAAGCCCAATGAGATAGATACAGTGAGTGCCCCTGTTTTATAGATGGGAAAACTGCAGCTTGGGATGAGGGTGCAGGGCGGGGTGGGGGGGGGTGACTTGACAAAGGTTACATGACCTGGCAACAGGGCCGAAACTAGGGTGAAAAAATTGAGGGGGGAAATTTAAGGGAATCCCAAAACACTCAGTAATCAAGATAGGTAACATTTTTTGCAATCTTTTAGAAAATCAAACTTAAATCCAAAAAAAAAATCCATAATGAACAAAATATCTAAATTTTCAATAAAGACAGGGTCTGCCATGTCGAACAATATTGGAGTCTCAGGGAAAAAGAAAGAATGAATAATTCTGATCCTGGATTTCTGTGCCCGAGACAAGCGTGGTCCCATATGGCAGAGTCAGGGTTTGAACCCACGGCCACACTGATAATACCCTCCTCTCCATCAAAAGCCTCAGTAAGGTGAGGAGCAGGGGCCAGTCTTCCACCCTCTACTCACCAGGACTTGATTGTGACTGGTTAAATTATAGGCCCCGGAGAGCCATGATTTGTAAAACGGCAGACAGACAGGCCTTTAATTAGAGCCAGGCGGGTGGGTGGCTGGCTAATAACTAAGTTCCCGAAGAGATGCTGTACTTTTGAATTCGCTGGCTGGCTCACAGACATTCTGGGGGCCTCTCTGGAAACCTGCTCATAGAAAATGGGCTAAACAGCTATTTCTACCCTGAGAAAAGGAAAAGGACTTTGCAGCAGGGCGTCTGTAAACAAGGATGGGCTCTGCGGGCAGTGAATTAGGAGAAACCCCAGCCCTGCCATTGACCTGTTGTGTGGCCTTGGGCACGTCACAGCCCTCTCTGAGCTTCTGTTTCCTCGTCTGCAACATGGGGATGGGAAGACCTATCCTACAGGCGATGAGGAAGCATAGAAATCATACACAGAAGGCTCACACCCTTCATGGTTTGGTTTCAAGGATAAACCGTGTAAGATAAACATTCATCATTGACTCTTGAAAATCCTTCCCTTTAAACTGTGAGGACCGGGAACCTAAAAGTTCAAAAGGCAAGGAGTAATGTTCTTTATTTCAGATGCGGTCTCCCCTTCGAGCCTGGGAGGTACATGTCTAATGTGGAGGGTGGTTAGGGAGAGGTGATAGCATGAAGAAGTCAAAGAATTTTCTCTTTTTTCCTTCTCAAGTGACAAAAATTCAGTTCTCATGAATTAGATGCTTGGATACAGAAAGTCTGTTTCAGCTAAAAGTCTGGGGCATGTAGAAGAGCTCATTCTGGTTCTGGTTCTAAGAGACAATCCACAGGGGTTCCAGACGTCAGGAGCTGCCTGTTTCTGGCTGTAATCACACATGGGAACTGGCTACCATCCACTAGCTGGCTAACATCCAGAGTGAGTCTGGAGTGCCAGGGGCTGCTGACTTCCTTGGGAGTCTTCAGCAAGGCTGGTTCTGACTGGTCAGGAGATCAACTGGTGCTGGTTTGCCTCCTTTACCTCCAAGGATCATTACCAAGGATGTGCACAACTGGAAAAACAGATGCACCGCTCTGGATGGGCCAGGACCCTGATAATGGCCATGTAAATAAACAAACCATTAAGTTAAAAATGAAAGGATCAACAGATATCAAACCGGGTCCTCTACTCCGAGACTGGCTGTTAGCTGGAGCATGGATCCAGTGGTTCTCCCCAGGGTGGTGTTGCCCACAAGGGCATGGGCTGGGAATTTGTGAGGCTGTAGCAAGGATGGGAGAGGATGCCTCAGGCACGGAGTGAGCAGAGGCTGGCATGCCAGGCAACTGGTAATGCACGAGACAGTGCTGCTTACCATTTCCTGAACCTAGACTCCGACCGACTCCAATTACATAGGCACACACCAAATATTCCAGAAATGCAATCATTGGATAAAGCAAAGGAAGAACTATACTTTTCTCTGTTCAGAACTTTACCAAGAGTTATTCACCACATTGGAAAAATCACGTAGCTGATGGCAATGCCGCCTGTGGTACCTGAGCTGCCAATACACCTGACGCTCTGTTTTGTCACTGTCACACTCATGGTGCTTTTATGTATAGTGTAAGCACCTGACACCTTCATGGTGTTTTCTGATGTCATCATCGTGACCAGGCATTTGCATACTGAATGCATACAAGTTTAATATAAATTACTTTCCTTGTAATTCTCCTATTAAAAGTTTAGGGCATTATATTGATTTTTTTTGAAAGTTCTGTATATAGGTAAGGTATATTATTTATGAATTTCACTTCAGGGCAGTAAGTGGTGAGATGAGTTAAAGTATTTATTATCTATAAAAGGGACTTAGGGCTTGGGATTGGAGAACGATTACCCTGAATGGTGTCTTTATATATCTCAACTGCTCAGGACTGCCTTCCTCGGTCCTCTCCTGCCTCCCTGATTGGGCCACATCGCTTTGCTTACGCTTTCAGAGCATTTGCACTTTTCCTTCGCCAAACTTAATAGAACCAACATGCAGGGCTGGGGTGAGGGTGAGGCGTGCACCTGCACGACCCTGGGAGTGAACGCTTTCTTAAACTTTGCGCCCCGGGCACCTCACTCGCCTCACGCTCTTCCCGGCGCTGCCAACTTGATTTTAGGGATTTGTATGATTAGCTGTAATGCCTGTCTCTTCCCCTATGCTGGGAGCTCCAGGGTGGGGACCAGTCTGCTGTGTTCATCTCTGTACCGGCAACGCCTCGCATGGTGCCTGGTGCATTGCGGTCACTGATTGAATGAATGAAGGGCTGTGTATTTCATGTATATGCAAATAGAAATTGATACATTTTAAATTTAATACAAACCTAAAAATGATCAGCTCTGGGTCTGGTGCCCATCTGCAAAAGCTAGCCGCAGAAAGGCAGACAAACAAATCATGGCAAAGCTGAGTGAGGGGGTCCAGGGGAGAGGGGCCCGATCCACTGCCTGGGAGAAACCAAGTCCCTCTGGGGGGCAGGGGTGAGGGAAGACTTCCTGCAGGAGATACCACTTGAGTCTTGGGGGAGAGCAGTTTGCCAGGCAGCCACCGACCATCCACTTATGTACCATCTATCTATCCACCCACCATCCATTCATTCATCCACTTGTCCATCTATCATTCATCTCTCTACCCATCCTCACATCCACCCACCCATCCACCTGTCTGTCCATCCATCTGTCCAGTAAGCATTTATGGAGAACCTGTGCCACATTTTGGGGATGCAGAGATGAAATAAACTCAATCTACACCCTTGAGGAGCCCAAAGTCTCTTAGGCAGGATAAGTACCTAAGTGGCTTACAACACAGAATGGAGAGAATAGGGTTTGAGGCCCCACCCGGCCACTTCTCTCATATGTCAAGATAGGGATTCCACCTCCCTCAATCTTAACTTTCTCATCAGTAAAACAGAGGTGATAATCTCTACCTCCAAAGATTAGATGAGAACAGAAAGATACATTACTTTTTACGGGGCTTGGCACATACTAGGCATTCAAAGTATGGTTGCTATTGCTCTAGTGGAAACCAGGGAAGGTTTCTTGCAGGCGTCCAGGCTTGACTTAAAAAGATGGAAAGAATCTGGATATGTGAGAGTGGAAGAGAGGAAAGGGGACTCTAGGCAGAGGGCACAGTAGGAGCAAAGGCACAGAGGCAGGGTTCACGGAGGGGCGAGCAGAAGAGGAATGCCCTGGTTCCTCCTTCAGTGCCCTCCAGGCAGCAGGGGCCAGGGAACTGGAAAGGACAGTGAGGGCAGGATAGGCTCTGCGGGGCGAGGACCTGCAGCCCAGGTGACCCAGATAGGCATAGGCAGAGAGAACTGGGTCATGGGAATTAACTGCTGCCACATGGCGGGCTCCCCTCCCCCCATCATCTGCAGGGGGGTCTGGCTGGGCGGGAGAAGGTTTGTTTTGACGCTTGTCTGCCCCATGGGCTTCTTGAACTTAACAAGGTCAGGTGGAGCTTTTGATCTACTACCACTTCCTCCTTACTGAGTTTTACCTGTTTTGGTCAATGGCACCTCTATCTCCCCAGATACTCAGGCCACACACCTGAAAGCCCTCCTCACATCCTCTCCGTCCATCAGCAGATCCTGTGGGCTCCACCCTCAAAACAGATTCAGAGTCTGACCACTTCTCCCACCTCCACTGCCGCACCCTGGCCGAGGACACTGCCACATCCCGTAAGGACTACTGCAGTGGCCTCCTCACTGGTGTCCCTATGTCCTCCCTCACCCCTACTATCCACTTTTCACTCAGAGTGATCTTTTTAAAGAGTACATTGACCTTGTCACGGCCCTGTTCAAAAGCTCCCAGTGGCTGTTCCACTGTACCTGGAAAAAGCCAGCGGCCTGACCACAGCCTCAAGGCCCTGCCATGTCTGGCCCAGGCTGACTCTCCCACTTCACCTCCACCCCCTCGCTCACCCTGTTTCAGCCACACCGGCCTCCTTGCTGCTCCTCCAATGCCCCAAACTTGCTCCAGCCCCAGGACCTTTGCACTTGCAGTCTAACTGAGGGGAATACTCCTCCCCTGGATTTCTGCAGGTCTCTTTCCTTCTCACCCTTCAGGTGTCAGCTTAGATGTCACCTCCACCGAGAGGTCTTCCTGACCAGCTCCATAAAGTAGCCCCTAACTGGTTATCCCGGGGCCCTCCCCAGGGCTTTGAAAGCCTGTAGTCATTTCTTTCTTGACTTGTTAACTGCCTCGTACACTGGAAGGTGGGTTCCATGAGGGGACAGGGACTAGGTCTGTCTTGATCCCCTCTGCATCCTGGTTCTCTGGTACACAGTAGGTGCTCAGTAAATGTTTGTTGGATCAATGAATACACTAGGCCTTCCCCAGTGGGCAAGTTCAGGTGACTTCTTAGAATCAGAATCGCAGGCTTGTGGGAGCATTTTCTTTTCTTTCTTTTTTTTTTTTTTAGCTGAGCCATGCTGCCACCTGTTGGCAGCTCAGCAGCTGCTCAGCTCGGGCCGGGACTCGAACCGCTGTTGCTCAGAGCTCAAACTCTTGAGCGAGCTCTTAACCAACTGAGCCACTCAGCCAGCCCTTGTGGGAGCATTTTTGAGACACATGAGTGGTTAGCTTCCTAAAGATCGTCATTGCCCCCACACCCGTTGTACAGATGTGGAGCCTGAGGCCCAGAGAGGGGAAGGAACCAGCCCTTTGGCACACAGCCCTGCCGGCAGCTACAGAATCAAGGCTGGGTCCCAGGCCACCTGACTCTCAGCAGGGGGCTTGTTCTCAGTCATGGTCTCACAGAATCCTCCTGATGGCCCCCCTTCCCACAGTCTGCAGACCCTCCCACACTGGCTGCCCCTCCTCACAGCCCTGCGCCAGCTACCCCATCTTCCTCTGCCCCATATGGGCAGCTCTTCTAGATTTGTTGGCTTCTAGAAAGCCCACAAGGAAGCAGAAAAACTGCAGCCTTCTCCCCTCCGGGGTTTCCCTTATAACTGCTGGGGGAGGGGGCTAGAGAGGCAGGATCACTGGGGCGGGGGTGGGGTGGGGGGGTTGTGCTGCTGCCTGGGTCACAGTCAAGGGTGGTCCAGGGGCCCCCCAGCCAGCCTCTGCCCTGAGTCCTACCTCCCGCAGATTATAGGTGGGAGAGTGGGCAGTACTCAGGCCAGGTCAGGCCAGGGTTCAGTCTCCTTCTTTCTCTGAGCCTCAGTTTCCCCACGTGTAAAACAGGGTGAAACCACTGACGTTGCAGGGCAACAAACAAGAAATCTTTCCTTGCTCCCATTAGAAAATATCAGAGACTACAGTCTGAGCACCTACAGTATGAACTTTCCTAAGTGCTTTCATTGTAGCTCTCAAACCTTTTAGAAGGGCTGCCAGAGTGATACATTTACAAAACAACCCAGAAAGCACACTCCCCTGAAATAAACGCCCACCACATATATCCTTATCATGATAACGCGCTGGCATTTTTATTCTTGTTTTCTCAGTGGTGGTGGTGACCCGCTAAATTGATTTTTTGACCCTCAGTTTGAAAAGCACGGTGTTAACTCATTCCAACCTCACAAAAAATCCTACAAGAGAAGAACTCTTCACAACCCCCGTTTTACAGATCAGGAAAGGGCTTCGGAGAATAAACGCTTGCCCAAGTAAGTGATGGAGCTGAGAAGCCAAGCCAGACCTCAAACCCTTAACTGCCACGCACAATGCCCCTTTAAGGGCTCGGGGTAAGCAGGGCCCCTTGGGGGGGGGGCGCATAGAAACCTCTCCACAGTCCCCTGGCAACTTTCCTGCCTTGGCCCCAGGCAACTCCTCTTTTGGTTTTCCTAAGTAAGATGTCAGGTTAGTAAAACAGATCCCAGAGTTTAATTAAAATAATGATCTGTGCCAGAGGAAGGCGCCAGGGCCAGCCAGAGTGGGGAAGATGGACTACAGTTCTGTTAGGGGAGGAGGTGGAGGGGGAGGGGGAGAGAGAGGTGGAGCGAGAAGGTGAGTGGGTGTGACAGAGAACATGATAGGGGAGAAGAGAAAGGAAGAAAAAGAGGAGAGATGGGAGGCAGCGAGCTGCAGGAAGAAGGCAGAGGCGAAGGAGAAAGAACAGACAGACACAGTCTGACCCGAGAAAGGCGGTCATGTTTTGATTAGGCTCTGCTCCTGCTTCCTGTAACCTCTCCTCCTGATACATCCCAAGGGTCTTCCTACAAGATCTGACCTTGTCACCCGCCGCCTTAGAGCCTTTGTGGCTCCCCAGCGCTTTCAGAATAAATCCAGACTCCTTACTGTGGCTCTCAAGGCCCAAGGACCTGGCTTCTGCCTCACCCTCCCCTCCCTCTGCCCTCCCGCTCTCCACACCAGGCTGTTCCCAGGGGCTACACCAGGGTTATGCGTGCTCTGCGCTCCTCTGGTCCATGCTAACTCCAGCTCCTCCTTCAAGGTCTCTTAAACAATCGCTTGGGGGCATCAGGCTGAACCCTACTGGCAACACCCACTTCCCGAGCACATGGTTCAGAGGGGGAGATGACAACACACAGGGAAAGGACTAAAAGGATAGAGGATTTAGGGCAGGGAACAGCACCAGGGGGAAAGGCAAACGGCTGACCTTTCTGAGCACCCGGTTTGTGCCGGGCCCTGTTTAGAATGCTTTGCGCGCTTTTACCTGTTGCCATCACTGCCTCCCCCTCCGCCAGTGGACAGTGAAGCAGGCTGCCTGAAGCTTATCAGGGCAAAGCAGGGTTCCACTTGGCAGCCTGGCTTTCGAAACCACCAGGCTTCACAGTGGCTCCACACAGTGAGGATGAGTGGGGAGGTGCGTGCGGGAAAGAAGGGACAGAAACTTGACTGATATTTGGTGGTCAGAGACGGTGATCTTTGAGTCGAGACAGACAGGGGGGCTGGCCACACCAAGATGGAGGAAAGATGGGGTGGCTGAAGCAGTGGGGTATTCTGAGCCTAGCCCCACCTCAGCCCCCCATGCGTTTCTACCCTTACTAAAATGTGCTTGGCCCAGGCCCATGTGAGTACGGGGGAGGGCCAAAGGTCCATTGAAGGCTTGTGACAGGTGCTGGGTTCTTTCTTCTCTATGGGTGATCTTGGGGAAAGGCCTAGGGAACCCAAGACGGGTGGGGCCACCAGTCTTTCCACCAAGCAGTGGGCCATGCTTGTCTCTTGGAATAGAATGCCTTTTCAGCTGTCATAGATGTGGCTTCATTCATTCACCTGCTCCTGCCTCACCGTGGCCCGCTTGCCCCATCTGAAGGCCTCTTGAAGCTCATCTCCACTACTCTTCCCCTCACACACTCCACGCCAGCTACGATGACCTTGTTCTCCCCATATACTGAGCTCACTTCTGCCTCTGAGACTTTGCATTGCAGTCCCCTCTGCCTGGAATGTCCTTCCCCCATCCTGTGATGCTGTCCTTAATCAAGCCTCAGCTTCCAGAAAGTGGGTGAAAGAAGGGTCCTTGTGCCCAGACCTCACCATCCCTAAGGGTCTCAAATAAGAGTTTTCATGATGTAGGTGTAAGATTATTCACTGCACCACTGTTTTTTAGATCAGAAAGTCTGGAAACAACCGCAGGGTCCATCAACAGGGGAAAAGTGAACTCAACAGTGGGCCACTCACACTATGGGATACTATGCCGCTGGAAAAAAGAATGAGGCAGTTCCATATGCATAAATAGGGCATAATCCCTGAGGTATGCTGTCAGCAAACAAAGCAAGATGAGACCAATGTATATAAACAGCTGCCGTTTCAATAAAATCAAGAAATAAAGAATATGCACATATATGGGTTTGGATTTACTTATTATGGAGAAATTATTTCTGCAAGAAATTAGTAACAGTGGCTGTCTCTGGGAAGGAGCACTGGAGACAGGCTGGAGAAGAACTTTTCACTGTGTGCCATTTTGAACACTTTGACTTTCATACAAGGAAAATATATTGCCTAGTCCAAAAACGGACATTCCAATATTTATAGAACTTTGGTCTTATCTCTAAATGGGTTACGTACACAAATGGACACAGTGGAAGCAATGAGAAAAGACGGCATTCGTCAAGCCACGCTACCCTAGCATACCATCATAGACTCACGCCTAGAGAACACCATAAATTTAAAATATAAATAAACAAAATAAACCCTGTGGTTATCTTGTAAGCCTCACACTTATATTGCATTGTAATTTCATGCAGAGGGGTCAAAAGCATGAATTTAATATTCTAAATGCATCATAATTTTAGGGATGTCTTCATTTTTTTCTCTTGTTTTTTTTTTTTATAAAAATAAATTGATATTCCAGAAGTCTCTAAAATAGAAGTCTCCCAGGCTTGTCTTGGCCTAAGGGGACCCTGTCCTAGTTCTTGGGGAGAGACCAGGGAAGTTCAGAGAATAGGGACAGTAAACCTACAGTCCACATTTAGCCACTCCCGGGGGACAGTGACAAGTTCACCAGGGTGCAGAAGCAGGGTCAGGCCTGCCCCTGGGAACATGGCTCCTGGTGAATGTGGGCAAGAAGGAATTCCCATGGCTGTGGCTTGACCTGAACCAAGGTCAAAGTTTCCCAACAGCCTGCCTGATGGTAGAAATGAGCAAGTGGCATTGCCAATCATGTATTTGAATTTAACCCATTCATGAGCATCAATCACCCTTCAACTGTCTTCAAAGCTTGTGCCCAGCGTGCACCTCACTTGATTCTCATGACCACCTAGGAGGTCACAGGGTTGGTCTCATAATTCCCATTTTACAGACAGGGAAGCTGAAGATTCAGAGGGGGGAAGGGACTTGTCTAAGGTCACACAGTAGGGAGTGTCATACATGGTGAGGGTTTCCAGTCCAGAGCTCTCTCTGAGATACCACCTGGGGGAAACCAGAGTGGTTCTAGCTTGGTGCCTCTGTCCTAGAGCATGGGTGAGAGAGGCCCTTTTGCACCAAGTGGGCAGAGTGCTGGGCAGAAGCCAGGTGACTCTAGTCAAGACTCCCTTGCTTAGCCTGGTAAAGGGTGAGTCATGTTGGGACACCAGTGATGGGAAATCTCAGAGTATCTAATGGATCAGGGGACCTACCATATCTGCCTTCAAGACAAATCTGGAACACGCCCACCTCTCCCCACCCTCACAGAGATCTCGCGGCCAGGCCGCCATGCTCTTCACCAGGAAGATTGCAGTCACCTCCTCACTATCTTCCTGCTTCAGTCCTGTCCCCTACAATCAAACACTGTCCATTTCCACATCCATTCAGAGGGGTCCTGTTAGAACCTAAGCCAAATCATTTCACCCTTCTTTGCTCAGAACATCTCCCTGTCTCCCAATGTACTCAGAACAAAGGCCAAAGTCTGAACCATGGCCCACAGACCCTGCCTGGCCTGGCCTCTCCTTATCTTTCTGACCGACCTCTCTCTACTCCAGCCACAATGGCCTACTTGCTGCTCCTGGAGCACACCAGGCGCTCCCCAGACTCAGGGCCTTTGTCCGTACCGCTCCCTCTGCCCCTCACATATAAGCCTCTCTCCTTTCTTTACTTCTTTCAGCTTTCTGCTCAAGTGTCACATCCCCAGAACGGCTTTCCTTGACCCCTCTATTTCAAATGGCACCCCCCTCCCCATCAATACGTGTCCCCTTGATCCTGACATATTACATCTATGGATAGCTAGTATATATTTAATTGTTTCTTATTGTTTGATTATTGTTCTTTTCTTCCTTCTAGAATGCAAAATTCAGGAGCTGTAGGGGGTCCTGATCCTTTTCCTAGATTGCTATATCCTCAGCACCTAGTGAGGGGCTGGTGTACAGTAGATATTGAAGAAAGATTTGTTGGAGGAACAAACAAATTTCAGGTCTTCGGAGAGACTCCTCAAGACTCTGACGGGGCCAATGGGCTCTGAAATGACTTGTGGATCTTTCTCGCCAAGAAACTGCAAACCCGGCTTCCCACTGGGGTTGGGCAGCTCGTCTGCTGGCCACATGTCCAAGTCATTGCAGTGGCAGCACCCAGTCCGGGTGTTTTGTGACTGGCGGCAAACCACATTATTTGCTCAAGGCAGTCGAACAAACATAAACCATTTTTTAGAGCTCAAGGTAAAATGTGTAGAGAGCAAGCTTGTTCCAAACTCATGGTTACAAGGCAGCAAAGAGGAACCAGGGGTTATTTCTCTGCAAATCACAAATGAGATCTTATGCAAAGTCAGCATTCCTTGGAGTTGGCTCCCATTTCCAAAAAACCATTAATATGCAGAAAATAATCATTCGTAACGATAGTCAGCATTCACAGAGCAGCTATTGTGGACAAGGCACTGGATGGAGGGCATTGGGTCCACTGTTTACTTAATCCTCACAATATCCTTCAACAGTATCCCTGGCTGCCGGAAAACGACACCAGGGTTCCAAGAAGTAAAATACCTCCCCCGATGCCCCACAGCCACTAAGAGGAGAAGTCAGCACTCACACGCTGGTCTTCTCACCCGGAATCCAGGAAAAGATCCTCAAAGAACATTGGCACTGGCAATTTGCTGCTAAGACAGCCATACAGATAAGCATGGGCCTGCCGGCCAGGGCCTGAAACAAATAAGGATTCCAGGTCATCCAATCAGCGAAGGCGACCCGTCATGCAGCACCCTGAATGCAAGCTGGGGCTACGACTCCCTGTGGGTGTGTTCCTGGAAGACCTCCAGAGAGCGCTGACCATTTTCTCCTAAAAGCTCGGGTGAAAGGCAAGGGAAGATGTGTTTGGAAAGCCTCCTCTGATCCCATTAAAGCAGGTGCTTCAGGGGCCAGGAGCTGCCACATGCGCACTGTCCTGCTGACTCACTTGTGGGTCTCCCCAGTTCTAAGACAACATTGTAACCCAAGGTTGGGCAAAACAGCCTGGATTTCCAAGTTCACAGCCCCTCAGGGGTGGTAGGCAGGGACACAGGGGGCACAGAATAAACAGGGTAGGGACCTGCTTCATACTTGGCCTACAAGGAAAAATGAAATTTGGCCCAAACCAACTCCGGCCAACATGAAGTGCTAAGGAATATCTTGTTCTGGGATGAGCCCACGGGACAGTTTAACAGTCCCGTGAAGCACTTTCCTCCAAAGCCTCCTGACCCACGGACATGCCATGAACTTGACAGCCACGTGAGTCTTAAACTATCACCCCTACATTCTTCACCACTCAGGAGGTGAGGTTTATGATCTTTCCTCTTAAATCTGGGCTCTGTAACTTCTTGTTCAGTGGACCATAGCAGAAGGGATGCGTGCCCATTTCAGGATCCAACCCTTGAAAAACTGTCTTTCACTTCCCGTTTCTTGGTATGATCACTCTGAGAACCCAGCGGCCATACTGTGAGGGAGCTCAAGCCCCTCCATGGAGAGGAACTGACAGCCAGGAACCACATTTATTTTTAGCTGTGGGAGTGAGCCCCAGGTGAGCCGCCCCAGCGGACACTCCATGCAGGCAGCAGGAATAAACCAGCCCAATCCACCCCACACATTGCAGATTCGTGAACAAATACATAATTGACTTTTCTTTCAAGCCACTTAGTTTTAGGGGTGGCTCCTTATGTAGCAATAAATAACCAGAACACCATCCCAACTTGGAAGAAATTTCCTGGGTCTTGCAGGAACCCCAAACACAGATGTAGGACTTGAGTAATAATAGAGAGCCCTGGTTATTTGAAGGAGGGCTACTAAATCAGGCCAGAAAACTTCCTCTGCTGACTTCTCCCCGTCTCTCTCCAGTCTCATCAACTAGAAGAGCTAAGAATAGTTTTGGACTCTTCCCTATTCGAGACGGAACCCACTGTTAACCAAACACATCTTCACATCCTCTGTGGTCAAGGGTGAAGGTGTGGAAGGTGGACAATCAGTGTTTTTCCGTAATGCAGGGTTTTAGATATTTTTCGTGGAACATGGAATTATCTGGTGGTTAGTTCTTTCTGCAATATCAAAGGAAAGAAGGCCACTGCATAGGAATGTACCAGAAATCTCCCCTTCTGCTCTTCTCTTTTATTGTGTGGGGCTGCCATGGAGATGGAACTGGAAGAGCTGGGGGAACTTCAGCCTATACAATCTTTGTCAGTGCCTCTTTTGCTAGGGTTTGGACTGGCTCCACGGACGTGGGTTTGTCATGTGATTTTAAAAGTCTCTAAATCTCTGTTTGCCAAACTGTCCCTCTCTTATCTTAGGTTAGCTAGAAGTCCCCAAAGGACCATGACAATAGAACAAGGCTCAAGGAATGCCAACAGAGGGATCTGAGCAATAAGATTCGATGCCCGCTCTGTAACTGACAGCGCCCAAAGAGCTTTCGTCAGCATTGTCTTGGAAAATTCTCTCAGGAACCCAGTGAAGGTGACTGGATACAAACTGTGGTCTACCCAAATGCTGGAATACTATTCAGCAATAAAAAGGAAGGAACTACTGATCCACACTATATCATGGATGAACCCTAAAACATTATGCTAAGTGAAAGAAGACAGTCACACAAGGACCTCGTATTGTATGATTCCATTTCTATGAAATGTGCGGAAGAGGTAAATCCATAGAGACAGGAAGTAGATTAGTGGTGGCCTGGGGGTTGGGGTGGGCATGGGAAGTGAATGCAAGTAGGCATGATGTTCCTTTTAGAAATATTCTGAAATTGGATTATAGTGATGGCTGTACAACTCTGTAAACTCACTAAAAATTATTGACTTGTACATCTTCAATGAATGAATTTTATGGTACATAAATTATTCCCCAATACAGCTATTTAAAAGAAAAGAACCCAGGGAAGGCAGAGGGAGGAGACGGGGTGGGGGTTGGGGGTTGTTAAGGCATTGTGAAACAAAGGAGATAAACGGGTAGGTACTGATCAGAAGAGATAGAAGCTGTGATTTTCTTAGTCACCTAACTGGGGAAGTCAGAAGGCCTCTGACTTCCTACTAATCAAAAGGAGACTGTATTATGAGAGGGATAAAAGCTGAGAATAATAATGATAACTGCTAACACTTATGAAGTGTTTGTTCTGTGCCAGGCACTGTGTAAACATTTTACACAGATGAACTCATTTGCTCCTCCCAACAGCCCCATGAAGAGGTGTTGGGAGAAAATTCTCCATGGGTCTGTCAATGTCTGCGTGTCTTCTGAGCAAGAGACACTGGGAGCTTTGATCTGGACTATCTTCTCAAGGATATCTGTATAGCAAACAGCCTTGGAAGATGGAGACAGTATCTCCCTCTGGATCACAGCTGCTTCCCAACCAGTATAATAGAGATAAGGTCTCCCTCTGGGGCAAAGGATGGGCAGGCTTGCCAGCAGCCCCCTTATAAGATTGGGGGCTTTCCAAGCTTGGGGATCCTCAGTTGTGACAATTCCAGGTGGTGCCGCATCCATCTGGATCACTTTGCTGTGCTCCCATGGAACTTGGGGGCAAAGAGAACCGATGTAAACATGATGCTCATGCCACCCGCTGTGCTGTGAGTAATAACGTCTTTTGTCTCTGACCCAGGGGTCTCGTGTCTCCTGCCAACATCCATGAAACTGGGGCAGGCTCACTTGTTAGCTTGCAAGCAAAGTAAAATCTCAGACCCTCCACAGTTCTTGACAGTTGGCACTCACATCACCCCCATTTTACAGATGAGGATGCTGAGGCCAGAGAATTGAAGCTTCTTATTCAAGGTCACACAGCTAGCAAGTGACAGAGCTGGGACTAAAACTCAGACAGATTGAAAAAGGCAGGAGATCAGAGCAGGGGATTGGCAAAGGTAACAGCTGGGAGTGATAAGAGCTGAGGGCCCCAAAGATAAACAGAAGGTCGTGCCTCTCAGCCTCCCAACCCCACACACTCGCAGATGCTGCCTGTCCCCACATCCGGCTGCTGGGGCTGAGCAGCCAATTTGGGATGGCTGCGATATATTTAACGGTGAGTCACGCTCTCCCCCAGCAATCAGCGGTGGCAGGCTCCGGAGGATGCAGGGAGTATCTCTGGGAACCCATACCCTAGGGTCTCCATGGCAACCCCACCCAACTCACTTGCCAGCAGCTGGGATGCCAGCACCTGAATCAAGGCAGAAAATACTCTCAAAGGCTGAGTGCAGATGAGGACGAGCAGACCTGCCACATGACATCACAAGTGGGTTCACCAGGGATTTCTGCGGGGGTCATGAGGATTCCGTGACAAGAAAGTCTTGTGGGTGCACTGGTGAGAGCAGAGTCCCCAATGGAGGCCTGGTGTCCCTGGCTTGATGGGATGAGGGTACTTGAGTTGATGGGTATTTTGGCGAACTTTGGTTCCTCTTGATTTGTTGGTCTCATGCAAACCCACTCTCACCAAGAACCCTCTCCATCTGAGGCTTCTAACCAAGGACCATTACAACAGCTAAAGACTGACGGCAACACAGGGGTGTTAACCACAGACCTATATTTCAGGATAATTCTGAGGACTTCCGAACCTCGGACCAATCAGCCCCACTCCCACCCCCACCCCCACACCAAATATGAGCATTCTAGTGAAAGCAGTTTGCAATCCATTAAAAAATTCATTCATTCATTCATTCATTCATTCATCAATTTATCTTCTCAGCTGTTCATTCTGAATTAAATTCAGGGTCCTACAGGTCCTATATAGATCTGGACTTGGCTCTCTCTCTAGCTTCATCTCATTCCACTCTCTCCCTCTCTTACTCCACTCCAGCCCACTAGCCTTGTTGCTATTCCTCAAACATACCAGGCACTCTCCTGCTCCACGGCCTTTGTACTTGTTCTTCTATCTGCCTGGAAAGTTCTTCCCCCAGATAGCCACAGCCTGACTCCCTCACTCCTTTCAGGTCTCTGCACAAATCTCATCTCCTCAGAGAGGTATTATCAAGAACATGCTAGGAGAAGGCACCCAATCAGCTATAAGGCCAAATATATATATATATATATATATATATATATATATATATAGTATAAGACAGATTGTGACTTAGTTCCTTCTATTTGTAACAAGGAGAGGGGAAATTGAAAATTGGTGGCCTGTACATTGAATCTGGCCCACAGATATGTTCTGTTTGGCCTAAATAGTGTTTTGTAAAAATTGAATTAGTTGCCAACATTTATAAAATTCGGGAGACTTCATTTGAAAATCCCAATTTTCAACTTCTCTTGAAACACTAGAACAGGGGGTCGGCAAACTTTTGAGACAGAAGAGCCGCCAGGGGTCAGTCAGCAAACTGTGGTTCACAAGCCATAGGCTCTGAAGTAAAATTGAAAATGAAAATAAAACTATCATAGTCTCATTTATAAAATTTAAAAAGGATATTATTCACATAATGGTGATTATGTAAAAATATATTTATGGCTCTCGAATCATTTTTAAATTGTTGTGAGGGACAGGATTGGCTCTTCCAGGGGTCGGCAAACTTTTGAGACGGAACGTACCCAGAGAGCCGCATGTGGCTCGCGAGCCACAGTTTGCCGACCCCTGAACTAGAAGATCAAGCTACGCGTTCCTGCATATGTAACAGCAACTGGGTGGGCTGAGGAGGACCCAGCCCCTTCGACCCCGATAAGCATTCCGGTCTGGCAGAGGCCTCTTCATTCATGTGGCGACGAACAGCCTCCAGGAGTCTTTGTGCCTGCAATCCAGGTCTCCAGTCTGGGGTCTCTAAGGGTCTTTAGTTTGGGATGAAGGGAGTGGAGCATAGCAACTTTTTGCCTCCATCAGTTAGAGCTGAGTTTCTGGACTAATCCAGGCATCCTAGGTGAAGGCACTGGACAAGCAAAGGCCCCGAGGCATGAACATATCGGGCAGGCTCTAGGATTGCTGAGTAGTCTGGAGTGGGAAGAGGCCAGCAAAGTCATTTGGGGCCAGGGCCTGAAGGGCCTTGAAAGCTTTGCTTAGTCATTTCAAGTTCTCCTGAGGGTAATGGGGAGCCACAGATAATTTTGGAGCAAGGAAAGGGACCCGATCAGAGTGAGCAGTGGTGTGCGGAAGTGGGAGTGAGAATCGCCTTTGTTATCAAGTCTGGCTCAGGGTTCTCTTGGGGCCAAACCCCAGCCTGAGGCACATACAGGCGTGCCAGGGGTGGCGTCTTCCACCAGCTCCCTCCTCGGGCTTTCTTATAATAACTGTTTTCAATACAGACGTTCTGGGTCCCCTGCCGTGGGTCACTCAGCCACCCCTCCGAAGAGAAAACAAAAAGCGGTGTTTCTCCATGTCTATTTTAGGCTGCCACCTACATCTTTGTTCTTTGTGAGGAACACACACTCCTGGGGTGCCGCTTTCTCAGCTGTGGCCTGACAGCCAGGTCTGGACCACCAGGCTGGGTTCCTTTATGGGAAAGAACCAGCAGAGGTAGTGGAATCATGCCAATTAGGCCAGGAGCTGCATGGGGATGCTGGTGTCATTAAGTCCCAGAGACGTGGAGGTGAGGGGCAGTAGCTCATTCCAGTCCACGTGCTTGTCCTCTGAGCAGCTGGGAAGAGCCCACCTTCGTTGTGCCCCAAAGATGCTGCCTGGAATTTAGAAGTCTGTACGATACGTATGGTACACCTGTGCCCATTTTCCTGATGGGCTGAATCCCTCCCATTTTTACAGGTGAGCCCTGAAAAGGAAGCATGGTTGACTCTAGAGGGTAGAGCAGTTGGCCACACCTGTGATTGAAATAGCAGAATGTAAAATCTCAGAGGGCATGTCCTTTGCCTGCCTTGGTCACAACTCAATCCCCGTCACATCACTTAGTACCTGGCAAATAAGAAGATGGTGATAACTATACTTTGGATGAATAAATAACATTTCTACGGCTGGTTTTCAGCTTGTACAAAGAATTCTCACACATCGTCCCTCCGTTTGACTGTCATGATTGTCTTTCAAGCCAGGAATGGCATTTGCCCTCATGTTCCAGGTGAGGAAATGAAGGTTCGGAGGGGTTTAAGTTGCCCACCTGAGATCACACAGCCTGGCAGGAGCAGAGGCAGGATATGAATCCATAACCTCTCACTGCGGGCTGGGCATCCCTTAGAATCCGCAGGTAGAGGAAGGGACCTTGGAAATGCCCAGCTATGAGGGAAAAGCCTTGATCCCAAGGACAGCTCTGACCTGAATTATACTTACACAGTCCGCGGGGCGGAGGGAGGCCAAGAATGTAACTCCTCAAAATGCTAAACAGAGTTGCCGTACGACCTGGCAATTCTATTCTTAGGTGTCTACCCAAGAGAACTGGAAACCTATGTCCACACAAAAACTTGTATGTGCATGTTCACAGCAGCATTTTTCATAACAGCCCCAAAGTGGAAACAACCCAAATGTCCGTCAACTGATGAAGGATAAGCAAAATTTGGTCTAGTCACACAATGGAATATTATTCATCCATAAAAAAGAATGAAGTACTGATACATGCTACAACATGGAGGAATCTTGAAGACATTATGCTAAGCGAAAGAAACTAGACACAAAAGGCCTCAGAGTGTATGATTCCATCCCAATGAGCCGTCCAGAAGAGGCAAATCTATAGAGACAGAAAGTAGATTTGTGGTTGCCAAGGGCTGAGGGAAAGTGGCAATGGAGAGTGATTGCTAACAGGTATGGGTTTCTTTCTGGGGTGATAAAAATGTTCTAAAATTAGATTGTGGCGACGGCTGCACAACTCTGTGAATATACTAAAAACTATTGAATAATACATTTTAAATGGGTGAATTTTATGCCATGTGAATTCTATCCGAACCAAACCATTTTTATAAAACACCAAGAGAAGTATTTCCATGACAACGGAATTTTAGAAGGGGGAGCACACAAATGAGAAAATGTCTCCAGCATGGGCAACCCCATGCTGTCTTCCTGACATATCAGAAGGGATTTCAAGACAGAATTTCAACCCCAAGCCTCAAGGATTCACCTGAGGGCTTGTTCCTAGAGAGTTGAGAATCTGCAGGACGCCTCCTCTAGGTAGCTCTCCTAGATTTCCCCATCAGAGATGAGAAAAGAAGGCCAGCATGATACTAGGTACTCTGTGATATCTTACTGAAGCCTTATTGAGGGTGAGGGAGCATCATCCCCCCATCATCCAGACAAAGAAATGGAGGCTCAGAGAGGGGTAATGACTTGCCTGTGGTCACATAGCCAGTGTGTGGCACTCTCAGCTACATCATAGTACATGGGGCTTGCCCAGACTGGGACCTGAGGCCACTTTGCTGAGAGACCCCAGTCAAGTTCCTTGGTCTCTGTGGGCCTTGGTTTCCCCATCTGTACCATGAAATCCCAGCTCACCGCTTCAAGTGTCCTGGCAGGGCTTCGTCCAGAGCATCCCTACCTGTCTCTGATATAATTATTTTCCTATTTCACCAGATTTCATTTGAACAAAGCCAAACGTCTTTTCTCAGGGCCCCATCTGTCCAGGGATTCTAGGCTAGACCTGTGCTGTTTTTCTTGATTCCATCTTTTTAAAACCTGGCATGCTGCTTGTGCACTGTAGGCTCCACAACCACTTCTCAAATAACCTTGATGATGGGATTCAAGAAAGAAGGCAAGGTTGCTGCTTTGTGAGGCATTTGCATGATGTGATTTCATAGGCTTTCTGTTCTCAGTGTTAATGAGATGCTTTTCGGGGGCCATCCCTTCATCTCTGAAACTTTAGATTCAGCTTTGGAGTTTGCAGGCCTTAGAAGAATTTCCCACCAAAGGGTACAGGCAGAGCTGCAAACACATACCCTTTCATGTTTCGAACCATGCGTCCTTCCACCCATCCATCTATCCATTTACCCATTTACTTAATTCAACAAATATTTGTTGAGGGCCTACTATGTGCCAGATACTGTGTTAGTCACTGAGCAGTGAAAGAAAAGATGAAACAAGCTCCTTGTCTTCGTGGAGCTCACAGTCTAGTGGAGGAATACAGGCCTTAGTAGACACACAAAATGTCAATATAAATTGGGATGAATGCCAGCAAAGAAAAGTTTAGAATAATAAGGGGGACCTAATTTCTATTGAAGGATAGGAGAGGGCTCTCTGGGGAATATGTGACATAAAGTCTGAAGTATGATTTATGATTCAAGAAGTAGCAAATGCTGAGTAAAAGAGGCTCAAACAAATGGGATTTATTATCACACATAACAAAAAGTCCTGAGATAGGTTTACCCCATCGTTAAGAGACTCAGCATTATCAAGGATCTAAGTTCTCTACCATCTGCTCTACCATACTCAGAGAATTGGCTCCATTCCCAGGCTGGCTCACCTCATGGACCCAAGATGGCTGTCATTGCTCTAGCCATCATGTGAAGGCATGACCACATCCAAGAGCAGGAAAAAAAAGATCCTCTTATCCTCCTGCCATTTTTAGATAGAAGACAACCTTCCCAGAAACTCCCCAGCAGACTTGATGGGTGGCATCACATATCCATGCCTAAACCATCGCTAGCAAAAGGAATGGGGCCACTATGATTGGCTCAAAACAGCAGTTCTTAATCAGGGGTAATTTTTCCCTCCAGGGGACATTGGAGACATTTTTTATTGTAATAAGTGTGTGCATGCGTGCGTGCGTGCGTGCGTGTGTGTGTGTGTGTGTGTGTGTTATTGGAATCTAGTGGGTAGGGGCCTGTAGTGCACAGGATGGCCCCCGCAACACAGAATCATTCAGATGTCAACAGAACCAAGGTTGAGAAACCCTGTCTTAGGCCCATCACAACCAAATCCTGAGTCATGGGGGCACCAGGCAGAAGGAGGTGGGGGAATTGGTTAGGGAAGGTTTCCTGGAAGCTGTAACAGCTCAGCTGAGTCTATCTAGAAAGATGGACACTGGCCAAACCAATCCAGGTAATGAGTCAAAACTAGCATCTGGCCACGTGGATGAAAAGAAATGCAGATGACCCTCTCCACCCTTCCTGCCTGGAAAAGCAGGAACCCACCTATATCCCCCTTCCCCAGTTCAGTGCCTGTCACAGTAGTTGTTCAACATGATCATGTTAAAGAATCAATAAACTGAGTGGAGAAAGAGACCCATTCTTGACAGTGAAACCCTAACGCTGGAACTTCCTGGGTGTCATACAGATTGAATGCTGTGGACAACATTCTAGAAGCCTAGGAGGGGCAGTCAGTCAGCACTAGCGAGGTCCCAGAAAACCGTTCAATTCCATCATTGTACAGAGGGGGATACCAAGGCGCAGAGAAGGCAATACCATAGTCCTAGGTCACTCCTTAACTTGGGGGCAGATGCAGGCCAGAATCCATGTGACCCTTTACAAATCCAGGAGCAGCACCAATGGGTAGATTTGGAATGATCGTTTAGGGACACATGATCCAGTTAATCCTCTTAAATCCAAGTCTATTTGGGGATTTGGGGCATATCCTGCCTCCCATCTCCTTACAAAGCTGTCTTCCTGGGCCGGCCGAGTGGCGCGTTGGTTAAGAGCTGGCTTGGGACGCCAGAGGGCCCCGGTTCGGATCCCACATATGAGGGCCAGTGACACTGCCCTCTACAGCTAAGATGTTGAACAACAGCTCAGCCGTGAGTCCCCGGCGATGGCGTAGGCTGCAGCCTCTGCCGCAGGGGGTTGCCATTGGCTACCGTGTGTAACCAGCAGCCGCCGTGAGCGGCCATCCAGAAGCCGGCGACTGAGCTCGACTGAGCTGCCTCGCCAGGGAAGAGCACAATGATGGTGCCAACTTGGGCCAGTGAAGCAACGTCCTCCACAACTAGACTGAAGAACAAAAAGGACAGCAACTTGTCTGTTCCCCTTCCCCAATTCCCCAGCGCTGTTCCCACCCCCCAATTCCCCAATAAAAAATCTTTTTTAAAAAGCTGTCTTCCTGCATTCACTTACCTCATGACCCCAAAAGGATGCGAAATGAGGCTGCCATTTGTCAGTGATGTGCCCTGCTCAGATTGCAAAATGGCTACCCAGCTGGCCAACCAAAATGGCTGGCCTGTGAACATGGTTTATTTGGCCCACACAGTTCTTTAAAAGTTTATTATTTGCCTTCTTTGCCAACAATAAAAATAATTGGGACAGTGTGCCTATAATCCAAATTTCCTACTTCTCTTAGATAATCAGGTTTGGCAGCGCTGTGCCCATTTTTTCTTCATGGCAGCCATTTCCTGGTGCTGGGCGGAGGCTGCCCCTTTAGTCAGGATACGAGCGCTCCATGCCACCCTGTGCCCTCCTGGCACATCACTCACAGACGGGTCTGCGTGGCCCGGAGAGGCATTCTGAGACACCACCCAGCCACAGCTGATGGAGCACCAGCGTAGGCAAGGCCACATGGGGACCCCTGGGCAGGACATTCTCCACCTCTCCTGTAAGGAAACGCCTTGGTGACCATGGCAACACGCTGGCGTTTGTAACACAGCTTCCACCTGAAACCAAGAGATGACAAGTACATCTCTCTTCTCCACTCGGGCAACTTCAGCTCCTGGCACCCCGAAAACCGAACAGCCAGAAGGGGGAGGGGTGAGACCTGTCTACGCCAACCTGAGCCCCAAATGCAGGTGCCCCAAACACCTCCATTTGTTCAACCAACCCAGAGATGGGGCATTGGGAGGGGCTGGTTTAGATTTCATCTTACATAAAAAGACCAGAAAATGTTTGATTAGAGATAGAGGAAGGCGTGGGTGTCTGAGACGAGGCTCTGTTTCTGGGCAAATGTTCACATTCCCCGATGTCTCCCTCCCCTTCACTTCCTCTGGACAAAAGCACAGACTCTCCTTGCTGCTCAGAGCAGCCATCTTCCCCTCAGCCATGACCCCAGCCCTGGAGTGCCTAATGCTTCCAGCCTGTTTCTAGGCTGCTTACAGAATCAGAAGGAAATAAGGAAACCAGACATGAGGAAATGCCCCACGCACCATTTCCCTTTGAAATGAAGAGGCTGAGACCAAGAACAGCAGCGGAAATCGAAAACCTCATTGAGAAAAGAGGCACAGAGAGGAGCGAGTGCCAATTAGCACCCAGGTCCCCTCCTGGGAGTGTCAGCCATAAATATTAATGGCCGTAATCATCTGGTATTAGTCATAATGCCTTGGAAATTAAGGTCATTTTACTGGAAGTAAATAGCTGCGTTAATGGCAGCAAAAGGTAACTGCTGCTGGCTGCATGCCAGGTGTGCCCGACAAGGTGATGGCATTAACCAGGTCCAACCTGTGAAGTGGGGCAGCGGCATCTAGGGCAGGTGGAGTGAGGGGACCAGCAGGGTGTGGCCAACCCTTTCAATGTCTGCAGTCCCCCACCCAGGGCCCCGGGGCAGATCTGCTCTGATAAGGCCCAGCAGCCCCCAGAATGCAAACGTTTGGGCGGAGGGCAGAGGGCCCAGCATTTTTCTTTGCAGCCTTGATGTCTCTGCTGTAAATGCAGCCTTTCTTTTCTACCTCCTTTCCCCTCCTCTGTTCATCTCCCTTCTCTGCCTCTCCTCCTGCCAGGGCTGGCTTCTCCGGTAGGCACAGGAAACACAGAACCTGGGGCTCACAAGACGTCTAGCGTCCCCTCCCCAGTGTTTTCATTTCTTTTATTATTAGAAGCAAAGCAATGAGCTTTTAGACCACAGAAAATGTTTTCCTATGGACTATGACTACATTCGCCTTTATTCCATGCGGCCGAAACTGTAAGGTTTCATTTTTTTTTTTTAAGATTTTTATTGGGGAATTGGGGGATAGGAACAGTGCTGGGGAATTGGGGGAAGGGGAACAGAGAAGTTGCTGTCGTTTTGTTCTTCAGTCTAGTTGTGGAAGACGTTGCTTCACTGGCCCAAGTTGGCACCATCATTGCGCTCTTCCCGGGTGAGGCAGATCAGTCGCCGGCTTCTGGACGGCCGCTCACGGCGGCTGCTGGCCGCTCACGCTGGCTGCTGGCTACACACGTAGCCCATGGCAACCCACTGCAGCAGGGGCTGCAGCCTATGCTGTCGCTGGCGACTCACGGCAGCCCAGCTCCAGGTTGAGCTGTTGTTCAGCGTCTTAGCTGTGGAGGGCAGTGTCACTGGCCCTCATGTGTGGGATCCGAACCGGGGCCCTCTGGCATCCCAAGCCAGTTCTTAACCATCGCGCCACTCGGCCGGCCCAGGTTTCACATTTTTTATGGAGCAAAGCGAAAGAGCCCGGGGCCCACAAAATTCATAACGTGGGCCTGTTTTCTGCTATCCCTTCTTGCACGCCTCCATTTTCCTTCTGCTCGACTTCCTTCTCCCCTTTCTGTGTATCCTCCCCCTCCTCCCACTAACTATGGGATCTTAAGCAATCAGCATGGCCTTATGGAGTCTTGGTTTCATCCTGTGCAAAAAGGGCTAATAATAATAATAATAATAATAATAATAATGTGAAACATCAGGGAAAGCTTTCGACACAAAGCGGTGTTCAGCAGTCTTACTTCCCTTACTTTCTAGGAAGTTCTGGTGTCCTGGGAGTCAGAGGCGTGATTTATCTGAAAATCTCAGGGGACAGAGTCCCTAGTAATAAGCCGTCCTTACCCGCTCCCCCCATGCTAAATACACAGTCTGGTGCTCCTCTCTCTCCTTACTTCCTGGGCATTCCCACTCCTCTAAAGGGTAAATGCTTTTCTTGACCGTCTGAGAAAACTCACAAGACACTCGATTAGACTACATAGAGCAAATAATGCCTCTAAATTCCAGCGAAAGCAAGCATCCATTAAGCTGGCTCAGGCAAGAGGTGCGGGGCCCCCCGGCTCCCAGTCAGCCGGGACTGGACACATAATGTGTAGGACCCAGTGTAGAATGAAATCACAGGGCCCCTTGTTTAGACATTATTATGAATTTCAAGACAGCGGCAGCAGAGGACTAAACAAAGTGTGGGGCCCTTCTGAGCGTGGAGCCTGTGCTACCGCCTGGGTTGGGCGCCCACGACAACGCCTGTTGTCAGCACAGAGCTGCAGGCCTGCGGGTGTGCGACAGTGGCAGCCGAAGGTCAGCAATGATGCTGACTGTGATTCCCCACCCCCCACTCACTGTGGCCTAGCACAGTGCCTGGCACACAGTAGGTGCCCAACAAGTTCGCTCACTCATGGTTCACTCATTCATTCCTCTCAGTGTTGGGCCTACAATGTCAGATGAGACCTTTCCCTATGGGGGTCGGGGGAGTGGGGGCGTGGAGGTGGCGGCTGGACATCTGGGCCAGGCTTACCACCTCGCGGGCGGGCTGATCCTTTCTCCTTGTGGTCTGTGCCCTGGATCTTCTCCCTCCTCCAACTTCCCCCAGCCCGATCCCTGCCTCCGAGTTATGCTGCCCATAAGCACCCCCAACCCTGCCAATCACAAACATCATAGGTCGGGAGTAAACAAAATAATAGCAGTCAAAATCATAAAAGCCGCTTACTAGTGCTGTTCTAAGTACATGATATGCCTTAGCCTATTTTAATTCTTACAGCAACCTTCTGAGGTAAGTCCTTTGATTATCTCTCCATTTGGCACAGGAGGAAACTGAGGCATAGAGAGGTAAAGTCACTTGTCCAAGGTCACATAATCAGGAAGTGGCAGAGATGGGCTTCAATGAAGGCTGACGTTGGACCAGAGGAGGGAACGGAAAGAGGGGGTAGGTTCCTTGCCTATTCCGTGCTTCTAGGCAGGATGCCCACAGATCCCTAAGATATGCCTTTTCCTGGGAGAGGGGTAGAGAGCACAGGTGACAAAACAAGGAGAGGGTGGTCCCTGAGAGAACACTGAGTTGGGAGTCCTGAACCCTGTTAGAATCTGGGCTCTGCCATTATGTAAATCTGGAAGGTCACTCACATTGATTTGTATTGTCCCCAACTTTGCTGACAAAGTTACACCTTCCCTTCACTCACTCCACACCAACACACTGGCCCCCCCTACTGTTCCAATAGTCTGCCAAACTCATTCCCACCCCAGGACCTTTGCACTTGCTGCTTCCACATATGGAGAGCCCTTAAGCAGCTATTCACATGGCTCCTTCTTTTTCTGGTTTAAATTCAAGGACCAGGAAGCACGTGTGTGAGGGGAGCATGATCTGTCTTCTCTGTGACACAGAGAAGAGGCCTTCTTTGACTGCCTCACCTGGTAATATATGTAAAGTGCTTCAAACAACACCCGGCACTCCGTGAACACCACAGAAGTGTTAGTACTACTATCGTCATTTAAATTTGCAGCCCCTCTTGTCACTCAGCTCCCCTTTTCCTTCTCTCTTTTTCCTCTCTGCACTTATGCCTTCCTGAAATTATCTTACATGTTTGTCTGCTGTGTGCCCTCTGTCTCTCCCTCCACAGGGTGAGCTCCAGTGGGCTGGGGCTTTGTCTTGGTCACTTTGGGTCCCCAGAGGTAGCATGGGGCCCAGCTGGTGTCCTGAAGACAGGAAATCACCTTTCTTTTTTTTTTTTTTAATTGGGGAATTGGGGGAAGGGGAACAGACAAAATGCTGTCGTTTTGTTCTTCAGTCTAGTTGTGGAGGAGGTTGCTTCACTGGCCCAAGTTGGCACCATCATTGCGCTCTTCCCGGGTGCGGCAGATCAGTCGCCGGCTTCTGGACTGCCGCTCACGGCGGCTGCTGGGCCGCTCACGCTGGCTACTGGCTGCTCTCGCTGGCTGCTGGCTACACGTGGTAGCCCATGGCAACCCACTGCCACAGGGGCTGCCGTCGCCGGCGACTCACAGCAGCCCAGCCCCAGGGTGAGCTGTTGTTCAGCATCTTAGCTGTAGAGGGCAGTGTCACTGGCCCTCATATGTGGGATCCCAACCGGGGCCCTCTGGCGTCCCAAGCCAGTTCTTAACCATCGCGCCACTCGGCCGGCCCAGGAAATCACCTTTCTGAGCCTTGCTTTCCTTACTTGTAGAAAGAAGGTAATGGCAGACCCTACAAAGGTTGAGGAGCAGATGAAAGGATGGGAGACCCAGCCAGGGTTCTGAGGTGCTAGTGAGGGAACCACAGTGATGTCACGATTCCTAGAGTTTAGCCCAAAAACTGCTGGTCAGCAGCCCAGGCTCAGCCCCAGGGTATCAGGACTTGGCGCCCACCGGGGCTTTTCATACCCAGCTGGTCACCGGATGCCTGAGTCAGCACAGAGGGCTGGCCTGGCCATCTGGCCTGACCCAGGAGGCTTCCCAGCTTCAGGCAGCATCCTGGGGCTCACCTGGGATCCAGACTTCAGCCCTGCCTTGACCTGGAAGGCAGCTAAGGGGCTTCAGCCACACAGACCCCTAGATGAACCCTCACTTCACAGCACATCATTCAATTCACTTCTCCCTGGCCCAAGGTCATAGCAGGTAACTGGTGGAACTGAGATTTGAACCAAGGTCTGTCTGATGTCAAAGCTGTGCTTGTAAACACTTACATGGCATTGCATCCCAGGCAAGCTGGATTCCAGAGACTCAGCAAAGAGGGAAGAGTATAAATATGACCTGGGTGCTGATTTGTGCCTCAGAAGGGCCTTTGGGTGGAGCTGCAGAGAGACCCATGTGTGTCCCAGGCTGGCTTCCAGCTCACATCAGCCACTGCCTTGCTGTGTGAGCGAGCCCTGTTCCCTTTCTGGGCCTCAGTTTCTCCATCTGTAACAGGCACAGCTTGGAGTTGTTGGTCTCTAAGACCCTTTAACACTCAGCTTCTGGAAGCTCTCCACCTCTGAGGGTCTCCAGGGAGCGGCTTTTCGGCTTCCCAAATGGGGAGGAAGTTTTCCTCCATTCCTGACCAATCAGAGATTAGCAACATCCAGGGGGCTCTATTTCTATCCGAGGACATGGGTTACACTTCCTGGGGGAGGCGGGCTGCTGGAGCAAGGAACAGCCTGGCCGCCTTGTGTTCTCTGCAGAGCACACCTTCCAGCTCTGACACGCAGAGTATCAAGGCGACGATTCCAATTATGGTGTCATACATAGAGAGCTTACACAGGTCAAGCACTTACCCATGTGCCTTACGAATATGATATATACAAATCAGGAAGAGAGGGGCTACTCTTACCCCCATATTACAGATATGAAAACAGAGGCACAGAGAGGTTAAACAACTTGCCTAAGATAACTCAGCGAGGAAGTGGCAGGCCAAGGTTTGGCTCTAGAAAGTCTGGTGCCAGAATCTGTGCTCTGAACACAAGGGATCTCCACCACAGCACTGTTGACTTTTTGGACTGGATAATTCTTTGTTGTGGAGTTGTCCCGTGCACAGTAGGATGTTTAGCAGCTTCCCTGATCTCCACCCCCACTAAATGCCAATAGCACCCATTCCCCTGGATGTGACAACCAAAAATGTCCCAGACATTGCCAAGAGTCCCCTGGGAGACAAAATCGCCCCTGGCTGAGAACCGCTGCCTTAACAGCTATAGAGGAACGGATCCTGGGCCCATCTGGGGACTCTCACCCTCCTGAGCCCAGCTTAGGCTCCTGGGAGGCCCTGCCAAAGGCCGAAAGAACCATGCCCTGTTCAGGTGATGAAAGTGTGGCAGGGCAACGATGGGGAAACAGTGAGGGCCACTGGTGGGCAGCTGGGAAAATGCTTGGGGGGAAGAGTGGGTTTGGAGATCAGCTGTGTGACCTTGAGCAAGTGCCTTGACCTCTCTGAGATGCAGTCTTTTCAACCAAACTCAGAGATCACTGCCTGCAGAGTTGAGGTGTGAAGCTTAAGTAAGGTGTCATCATTACAGGTGAGGAAAAATGAAAACCAGAAAGCAAGCACCTCAATGCAGGGCCTACTTCAATCAATTATGGTACGTCCACGGCATGGAAGATTATGTAGCCATTAAGACAAATGAGGTAAATGTATGTTTGCTGATTTGGCAAGATCTCTAAGATGTATCAATTCATTAATAGTTAAAAAGCAAATTACAGAACAGTGCGTATGACATAATCCCATTGGTGTTAGGAAAAAAATTGAACGTTCACCATATCCTTATAGAAAACCTACTACTTGCCCGGTGCTGTTCTAAGTGGTAGGAATACAGCATTGGACAGAAGAGATAAAAACCTCTGTTTCCGTGGACCTGGTGGATTGTGAATATGAATACGCAAACACAAAGATTTTATAAGGATATATAAGAAAAAGGTTTCTTCTGAGCCTGGGAGTGCGGGGGTGAGGTTTCCATCTTTCCATTTGTATACCTTCCGTGTGCTTTACATCAGTCTTTACTGGGTGCATGGATTCATTTTGATTATCAGTTTTTAAAAGACTGGATCCAAAAATCAGAGGAAAGGCAAGTCACAGTGCCTGGCCCATTGTAAATGATTGCTTTTGTTATGATCATGTATTCAGTAACTGTTTCTTGAGCACCTACTATGTGTAGCTTCTGGGGACACCTGGTGAGCAAACGAGATACAAAACTTGCCCTCAGGGAATGGACACTTGAGCTGGGAGACACAACCATCAGAGAAGTAACTACAGGGGTTATTCATGTTATAATGGTAACATTCAGATTATGGAGACATCAGAACCTAACAGAGAGGAGGCCAACCCATGTGGACAGCTGGCCAGGGGTCAGGAGCCCGAGCTCCAGCCCCCTCACCCCTGACATGACTTCCACCCTGGGTTCTTTACAGGGTGTGGCCTCTGTGTTGCTCTGGAGTGAATAAGAACGGCTAAAATTGATTGAGAACTTGAGAACTTACAACCAATGAGGCACTCTGTAAGCACTACATGTATTAAGTTATTTAATCCTTACTACAACCCTATGAAGTAAATACTATCTTTACACCCATTCTACAGATAAGAAAGCTAAGGCACAGAGAGAATGGGTAACCTGCCCGAGGTCACACTGCTTGTAAGTGGTAGAACCAGAATTGAAACCCATGTAGTCTGCTCCAGACCACACACTGGTAACTACACTTCCTTTCATGTCTTTCTGCTTTTCCTCCTCTTCCTTGCTCATCAGGGGCCGTCTTATGCCTCTACGCCCTCCCCCAGATTTGAGGATGGTCCTCTGGCCCCACCTCACGCAGAACATGCAAGGACTGGAGAAAAGCCCTCTGTACCATCACCTGTTCTAGGGGCTCACAGTGCATCCTGGCTTTGTCCTCAGAGCCCAGGTAGACGAGGAATAAGGATGGGCAGGAACCACAAGGAGCACACTGGTCCCTCTGCCTGCCTGTCCTCTAGGGACCCGAGTTGACTCTTAGAGCCCAAAGACCCAGACTGAATCTAATTCCAGCTCCTGAGTGAGCCCTGACCTGGGTCACAAACGCAGTCCTAATCCTGGTCACACTAAATCCTGACTCTAGCCGCAGGTTCCTTCATGACCCTCGTCCTAGCCCAAGCCCTGATCTTGGTCACAGTCTGAGCCCTGGTCCTGGTCACAAAGCTGATCCTAGGCTGAGGCATAACCAAGGTTACACAGTGACCTTGTGAAGAATAAGCCTTGACCCTCAACACACACTGAGTCCTGGCCCTGGTCACACCCCAAATCATGACCTGGCTCATGGGTTGAGCCCCGATCCTGGACACAGACTGAGCCCTGACCTTGGTCACAGGCTGAGACCTGACCCTCATTATTAGCTGATCTGTGACCCTGGACATAGAGTCGACCATGACCTGGTCCTAGGTGAGCCATGACCTTGGTCACATACTGATCTCTGATCCTGGTCACAGACCGAGTGTTGACCCTGGTCACACACTGAGTTTTGTCTTGGCCTCAGATGCACAGCCATCTCCAAATGCTGTCCGGGGGTCTGGAGAACTCCCAGAATGCTCTCTTCCCACCTCCTCCAGAGAGGTAGGGACCAGTCGTTCCCTCCACCTATGCAAGGATTGCCCAGCCTGCCGTCTCCCGGGGCCAATCGGGGGAGCCCTAAGAAACACCAGGAAGGCATGATTTAGACAGGCTACATTCTTGGGAGGCCCCTTTCCATCTAGAGACTCACATGCCCTTTTCTCCCCGCCCAGCTCCTTCTCCCATGTTCATGCACGTATTTATCCTGAAATAAAACTCATCATCAGAATTCTGTCTTTAAGGAAGAGAGGTCAGACAGCAGCCTACCCAAGAGCCGGGCAGAATTCTATTATCAAGAAGTGCCACCAGCAGAAAGGGACTGTTCCCTCTCCCTCCCTGCAAAGCATTACTCACTTCCCCTGGCTTGGCTTGTGAAGTACCTGAGGGGTGGAGGTGTGGTAACAAAGGGAGCCTGTCCTCCCAGCAGTGGCTGTCTGCCCCCCAGATGGCTGAGATCTGCCCCTGTCCTTAGGAAGCAGCCACAGTGTCTGAACAACAAGGGGGTAAACATTTGAAAAGGGTATCCCATGGTACTTCCAAGGTTGGCAGGGCCCCCAGCAGGACTTGACATGTTGGGAGAATGTCCTGTGGTGTCCTTGACGAATGTTTCCTCCTTAAGACCCCCAGGGGTTCCCTAAAAATGGGGTGATAGACGGGGTGAGGAACACACATTCATCATGCCTTCCTCACCCCCATAGAGGGCAAACATTTGAAATCGGGGAGACTGAGCAAAGGCTGAGTTTTTCACCCAGTTCCCATCCCTCCTCTGGACAGGAAGGGACTTCAGCGTCTCTGGGTAGGTGCACGGACAGAGGGGAGGGGAGCAGAGAAGCGGGGTTGCTGAGGCTGGTTGGGGGTGTTCCACATGTGTGTCATTCAAGCCCTGCCACTACCTAGGACAGCCTGTGAGGTGTGTCCTAGTTGGGGAGCCTAGAGTCAAATATCCATTGAGCCAGTTAGTGGGATGTGGAGGTGGAAAAACAGCCAGTCAGCCTGTCAGCCATCTTGTCAGTTACACAGAGAGGGGCAGATGGTCAGTCAGTCACTCATCCATTTGATCAGGTACATGGTCAGACAGCCAGGCAGACAGGCGGATCGTCAGTCAGTCAGTCAGTCGGACCAGGAAATGGATAGACAGACCTTTTGTTGTCATCTATTAGTCAGGCACAACAGATACCCAGTGGACAGACAGACAGACAAATAGGCTGTCAGCCATTTTGTCAGTTCAGACATGAAGGGAGCTAGCCAGTCAGCTAGTCAGATCAGGAGATAGAGAAATAGGCTCATTCACCTAATCACAGCCAGACAAACACCCTGGAAAATAGACAGCCAAACAGACTGTCAGCCAGGCAGACAGACATGGAGACAGGCAGATCATCTGTCAGTCACTCAGCACTGGATCAGACCCAGGCTGACAGTCAGCCAATCAGGTACTCAGAAAGGCGTTTAACCAAGGAAATGGACAGAAAGGCAATCTTTATGCATCTAATTACAGTAAGTAATTACTTAAGAGGTTCTTGGAAACTGCGTCTTGAAGCAAAACGACGTATAACAGAACCAACTGACCACAGGCTAATTGACAGAAACAAGAGTGAAGTTCCTACGGCGTCTTCCTGGTCACAAACTTCACCAAACTTCTAAATACAGACCCCAAACGCTTCTAATATTAAATGCTGAAGTAAATGTGAGCTGTATGCACATTTAAGGAAGAGGAATAAAAACACGTCCGACCATTCTTTTCCAATCCCCCATTCCAGTTCCGGCTGCAGGTGGCTAGAGCCAGTCCCAGCAGCTCAGGGCGCAAGGCGGGCACCCACCCTGGGCAGGACACCCTTCCATCAAGGGCGCATCACACACACCCACACTCAGACGGAGACAATGCAGACACGCCAGTGAGCCTCACGTGCACATCTGTGGGATGTGGGAGGAAACTGGGGTCCTTGGAGAAAACCCACACAGACATGGGGAGACCGTGCAAACTCCACACAGACACTGGCCCCGGCCGGGAATCTTTTTTTTTTTTTTCTCATCAATGTTATAATGAAATGATATGGAAGGAAACGACGTTATCCAAGAACCTGCTATAGTTAGATGCAACAGCCAGTTAGATAAACAGTCAGGCAGTCATTCATTTAGGCAGAGCTCTGACAAAGCAGTCAGACAGGGAGACAGTCAGGTTAGCATCCACTCAGAGGCCTCCAGCATTCAATCAGACACAAAGACCAACAGTTGATCGTCCATCCATTCAGTTGGACACATAGCAGTCAGCCAGACGACTCAGTCAGACACCTAGGTGGACAGAAAGACACAGTCGGATAGCCAGTCATCCGTCGGTTAGACATCCAGGCAGGAGGACAGACAGACTGACAGTGGCCTAGGCATGGAGTAAGTCTGTTAGTCCAACAGATTGTCAGGAAGGCAGGCAGCCAGCCGCCTGGCCAGTCATTCAAACACTCTGCCTGTCAGTGGTGTGGAGGATGAAGCACAGTGGGACACTGTCAGTCAGACCCAACCGCCCCCCTGGCTAGTGACTCAGCTGGTTATTACAATGACATCCAGACCGGGCAGAGTTGTAACTGGACCCTTTGGGGGATATTAGGAAATGGGACAGGTAAGCTCACAGAATAACTGGAGGTCTGAACACGCCTCTCAAGACCTGATACATCCCCCTAAACAATCAGGGAAAGCTTCCTGGAAGAGGAGAGAGAAGGACCAGGCTCCGTGGGCAAGAACAAAGCATTCTGGGTGGGCTAGCTGTCCAGCCGCCAGCCAGGAGTTGAGGCCATTCTCCCGTTTGCGTCTCCCCGTTCCCTAACCCCAGTCCTCTTTTAGCTTTGGGGATGGGGCCCACGCATGTTCCCCCACCTCTTTACCCTAACCTGCCCCTCCCCACCTTGGAGCCACTCCCTTCTTCCTCTAGCCACAGGACAGTCTGGGAACACCCCAAAGGTTTTCTATTTTTATAGGCCGCGGGGCTAGAGAAGGGGCGTTGGTGTGTGTGTGTGTACGCGCACGTGCGTGGTGGGGGGTGATGGTGTGTGGAGTCATTTGATGGGCCCCCTCCTTTCCCCCAGCTTTGCCAAGTTCTCCCTTCCTCCCTCCTCCCCTGGAGCTGGGGGTTGGGAGGCCCTCCCAGTCCACTTCCCATTTTGGGAATTGGGCTGAGAACTATGCAAGGAGACAGAAATAATTCCTTTTTCGAGCCTGGCCAGGGTCACTGCAGCCCAAACATTGGCACAAAACCAGTGCTGGGGGCAGGGCTGAGCCCTGGGGCTCAGGGACACAAAGGGCTCTGTGTCTGGAGAAAAACTTCCTCATCTAGTCCCAGGGCTGGGTACCAGGAACCTGGAAGACTGCAGACGCTCCCAGGCCAGAAGAGTTTGGGGGCTGGGGGTGCGGGGGGCAGGCAGGGAGCAGAATACAGAAAGAAAGAGCAAAAAAAAAGTCACAGAGGTTCCACCAGCACAGGCAACTGGCTCCAGGCTCAGAGCCTGCAGCCGACCACGGAGGCCCATTAGAGCTTAATAATCTAGTTTGTTTTCATGGTATTCATTTTTAAACTTATCTTCCTTTTAGGGCGATCAACTCAACCCGGCTTGCGGAGACCATCCCAGTTTTAAAACTGAAAAGTTCTATGTCCAGGAAAATGCCTCAGTCCCAGGCAGAAGGAGACAGGGACGGTTGGTTACCCTACTTCGATGTAGGAGTGTCAGGTATTGGTTTTCTATTAATGGCAGGTTCCTTTAAAAACGAACTTACTTCAATTGAGAAAGTGGGCTGTTTAAGGGGAAAACACTAAGAAAGTAATAGTACCTTTAGTGAAAGGAAATGGCAAAAAAAATCATGAAAGCTGCATGTGAGTGCCAGATGGTGCTGGGAGAAACACGACGCCCGCAAGTTTGAAAACTCAAGTTCAGTCTCTGAGTCAATGGCCTACTGGCTGTTTGACCCTGTACACATTGCTCACCCTCTCTGAGCCTCCATGTCCTCCCCAGCTCACAAGGCAGTGGAGAGAACAGAGACGGATGGCGTGGGCAGGCTGGCTCTGTTCACACCCTTAAATCATGGGCTCCTCCCACAGCAAAACCTGCAGCCAACAGCAGCTCGCAAATCCACAGGGAGGCCTGTCATCCCCCTGCTGTGCTTGGCTGACGGGGCCATGTCTGCAAATTAGCCACCACTCAATTTGGACGCAGTTTAGAGATGCTAATTGTGCAGTACCAATGAGTCCCCACCCCTCCCTGGCACAGGCGGCTGGCTGTGATCCCCTACCATTATTGTCTGATAACAGTGTTTGATTTGTCTACAAAGACCAGGGCCCCAGCGTGCCATGAGCATCTAACTACAGCACAGTGCGTGGAGTAGGTCCACTGATGCTCGTGCATGGAGCACATGGGCACTAGCAGACATCTATTGCCGTGGACACATCTGTGGACACACGTGCACCCTCACGCATGCCTGCTAAGGCCCCCGCGTGTGGAATTGAGTCAGTATACATGTGTGCACATGTGCTCCATAAGCCACACATAAGCCTGCACAGAAAGCCCCGGACAGGTAAAGAACTGTATATATGCATGTACAGATAGACAGATGCCTGTAAGTGCCTAGAACAGTGCATGGCACGTGAGTAGTTAGCCCTTGATAAATGAGATCTCTTATTGATCATTTTCCCCCGATATGCATTTATTTATTTATACAGAATAAAATGCACAAGTTTTAAGTATTCAGTGCAATGCCTTTTGATAAATGGATACACCTGTGTAACCACCACCCCAGTTAAGGTACAATCTCCCTCACCCAGAAGGGTCCCTGGGGTCCCCTTCCAGTCAGTATCTCCAAAGGCAGCCACTGTCCTGATTTCTCTCACCACAGCTTAGCTTGGCCTGCTTTCAAAGCTCATATAGATGGGATCATACAGTATGCTCTTTTTGACGATGACTAGTGCGCACGCTCAGACATGTGCAAGCAAACAAGCACCACCACACACACACTTGTATTATGTGCCTGGGAGCTCATGGACGTACCCATGCACACACTCTGAAAGGGGTATTTCTAAACTGTGAATTCCTCGGCCTCAGTCTGCTGCTCAGCTTAGCCTCTCTGGGTCCAGGTGGCTAAGGGGGGTGAGGGAGCCCCTGGCACTGGGTCCAGACTGTGGGGAAGCTCCTTCAACCTTTCCTTCAGCTCCTCCCCTGGACAGACCACTTTCTATGTGCCAGGTACTGTGCAAATGGCCGTACAAGTCCTAATCCACTCCATCCGTCCTGCAACCTGAGAACCTATATACAGTTATGACCCTTTTCTTATGGGTAAGGGACCTGAGGCACAGAGAGGTCCAGCAGCTTGTCTAAGGTCACACAGCAGAGGAAGGGGCAGAGTTGGACTTGAACTCAGTCTGGCTCCACAGCCTTCACTTACCACCATTACAGGATCCCTCCTCATGGAAAGACTATGAAGGTTATTGTCTACGTCCATGACCTAGCACCCTGCAGGTGCTTAATAAATGTTAGATGTGGCTACTGCCAAGGACATTTGCATGCACTGTTTCAGTGATGCCTCAGAGCAACCCCATTTTACAGATGAGGAGACTGAGGCTCCGTCAGTGGCAAATGTCCAGGTCTTCTAACTCTAAAGCCAACATTCTTTCTATTCTCCTCATTTGGCATACTCTGTCCCGCAAGGGAGGGATTTTGTTTGATTTTGTTCACTGCTGTGTTCCCAACACCTAGAAGAGTGCCTGGCACATACTCAATACTCAAAAAATGCTTTTCCAGTGAATGGGTACAGCTGGGGGTTGGGAGGAATCACCCAGCCCAAAGCCCTCCTTTATAGTGCGGGGGGGGGGGCCCTCCGGAGACCCAGAGACAGGCTGTGACTTGTCCAAGGTCACACCTGGCCTCAGTACCATCAAATCTATCATTTTCTCCCTGCCTAGCTCACCCTCTCTACTTCCTGACCTGAGCAGGCCAAAAGATTTGGGAGCCCCTGAGGCACTCTCAAAGGCCATGTTAATGGGGAGCTGGCGTGGAGCCTCTCCCAACTTCATTATGTCGTCCAAGGTCGGTGCAGAGGGCTGCCAAGCGAAACCTCAGACAACACCGGAGGCAGGGACACGAGGCCCAACTGGTCAGGGCTTTTGCGCTGGGGATGGGGAGCACTCCTGGCACCGAGGGCCGGGAGGGAGGGCCGGGCCAGCCTTTAAAAGCCCTTTGCTTGGACTGCAGCCCACTCTGCCCATTGTCCCCACCACGTCAGCAGAAGCAGCAAAACTCTTCAGCCCAGGGGGGCCGTGGGCATGGTCCATGACAGCGCATCCTGCAGATGGAGGGGAAGTGGGAGGAAGGTGCAGACGGCCCTAGACGGAGGTCACTTTCAGAAGTCAGTCCCTAGCACTTGTACATGGGTGTAAGTTTTAAACACACAGATCACTTTCTCTCGTGACTGGTACGCGGGTGTCCTGAGAAACAGAGCCTGAGATGGGGGTTTGTGTATACAAGATTCACTGAGGACGTGCTTGAGGAAAAAAGCCAGCAGGAAGCTAGCTTCAGCCTGATCCCCCTGGGAGCTCAGGAGAGCTGAACTGGAGTTGATCTCATTCTCACGTAAGAAGTCCCAGCTTTTGTACCCTTGGCTCAGTGAGTCATGGGCTACCGGGGAGGAGGGAGCTGTCGTAGGTTGTAATGCCTCAGGCAGGTGACTCCTATTAGCCAAGGGCAATTGTGAGACCGGGCAGCTGTGAGGAGGGCGCAGCTACTATTTAATAAAATAATAAGCTATTAGCAGCTGGTGCTCGCAGCAGTTGGGGTGGAGGATGTCAGCCTGGAAAGGGGATGTGGGTGGGGCACCTAGGACAGCCACCTTGCCTGCTTGCTTACTGCACTCAGTCATCACCACCTGAACCTCCCCACCATAAGGCCAACCCTTGGAAGAAAGAGGTCGAAAAGACTGAATTGAACTGAGGTTAAGTTTCCACTATCCTCCATTGCAGGCCACTGAATCCAGCGCTGGAAAAACAAAAAATAAAGCCAAAAAAAAAAAAAAAAGGTACTGTCACACATCTGGGCTAACAGAGTACAAGTTAGTCTTCCATTTGTGGACTCCATCGTCTGCGCAGCACGTCCGAGTAGTAGCTTACAGGCTCTCTGAGCTGATATGCCTGCTGGGGAGGCCTCACCAAGGGAAGACAGGACGGGGCCCAGCTCGAGGACCAGGCTGAGCAGATGAAGTTACAAGGTGAAGAAAGACAAAGCGGCCTGGCCAGCCCTCGGGGGAGGCCCTGGGACCGGCCTTAGAAGGATGGCGAGATCTGATCTTGTGGCAGAAGGGGGCAGGAGATACGGGGCAGAAGGTAATCGGGAAGTTGGGGGCCTGGCCTGCAGCCCCCACCCCAGCTTTGAAAGGCACCAGACCTTTCGGCCCTGAGCAGGGCCACACCTCACCTTCACCCATGCCATGCTAAAACTCCCCTCACCTGGGCACCACACACTACAGTGAGCAAAAACGCCTATCAGTTCAGCATTTGGAGGTGGATGAGTCAAAGGCTCAATTCCACACATGGGGAAACTGAGGTTTAGAGAGGTGCAGGGACTTCCTTAACAAATGTTCATTAAGCACCTACTGTGTGCCCGGCACACATTCAGGTGCTGGGGATCCTTTAGCGAACAAAGCAGAAAACGCTGCTCACATGGAGCATGCACTCAAGTGGGCCAGGAGTGGGGTCAGGGGAGAAGGTAATAATTGCTATGGAAAATAATTAGTGAAGCAGGGAAGAGAGAAAGAGTGCAGGGGTGGGGAAGTTGCCATGTAAAAACGGATGGTGAGGGGAGGCCAGGTGGCTCAGGCGGTTAGAAGCATGTGCTCTGAGCAACAGGGTTGCTGGTTCAATTCCCAATGGGCCAGTGAGCTGTGCCCTCTGCAATAGATTGAAGACAATGGCTTGACTTGGAGCTGATGAATCCTGGAAAAAACACATTGTTCCCCAATAAAGTTAAAAAACAAACAAACAGATGGTGAGAGGCAGGAGAAGAACATCAGCTTTGAAGTTAGGCAGGTTCTGCGTTCGAATGCCAGCACTGCCAGGTGCTCACGGCAGAGCCTTGGGTAAAGGACTTGGCCTCCCTGAGCCTCAGTTTCCTCACCTGTAAGAAGAAGGCTGCTGTAATGAGGGTGTGGCTTATATGGGATCTCTGGGTAAGGGGCTTCAGTGGTGGGCACTCAGGTAATTTGCTTTAGAAGTATACTTCAAGGACCACCTGCATCAGACTCAACCAAGATCCTTGTTAGAAGGCAGGTCCTGGGCCGGCTGAGTGGCACGATGGTTAAGAATTGGCTTGGGACGCCAGAGGGCCCCGGTTCCAATCCCACATTGGAGGGCCAGTGACATTGCCCTCTACAGCTAAGATGCTGAACAACAGCTCACCCTGGGGCTGGGCTGCCATGAGTCACTGGCGACGGCGTAGGCTGCAGCCCCTGCTGCAGTGGGTTGCCATGGGCTACCGTGTGTAGCCAGCAGCCAGCGTGAGCGGCCAGCAGCCGCCGTGAGCGGCCGTCCAGAAGCCAGCAACTGATCTGCCTCGCCCGGGAAGAGCGCAATGATGGTACCAACTTGGGCCAGTGAAGCAACGTCCTCCACAACTAAACTGAAGAACAAAAGGACAGCAACTTGTCTGTTCCCCTTCCCCCAATTCCCCAATAAAAATCTTAAAAAAAAAAAAAAGAAGGCAGGTCTTGGGCTGCCTCAGAGACTTTGATTCTGCGGTTGCGGGATAGACCTGGGAATCTTGATTCTGCTGGGGTTTGACAGCCCCCGACCTAGAGCTTGGGTATGGGGCTGAGGAGCCTGTGGCTGCTCCCTGATGAAGTCTCACAGGTCTCCAGAGGGGAAATGCCCTGAAAGTTCACACAGCCCAGCCATGTGCTCCTTGTCATTATGCAGACAAGGAAGCCGAAGACCAGAGAAGCTGAGTCACTTGCCCGAGGCCACACAGCTGGCAAGCAGCAGAGCTGGGTCTGGGACGGTGACAGATGGACAAGAGGGAACAGCCAGTTCCTGTAACAAGCTGTCGTACCCCAGAGTGTGGAGGTAGGATCAGAGTAAGAGATAAATTTCACCCCAGGAATCAAATCCTTTGGGATGGGAAACGGGTGCATGGCTCCTTCCCATTCGAGAGTGTTAAATGATCCTCCCCGAGCCTGCTCTCCGACACACGCTGACCAGCCCAGGGCACCCCAGCCTCCCAGTGAGCCCCTTCCTTCCGCCCGGTCGCCTTGCTGAGCCCCTGTGTGTGCCCATGTGGGACACACACCTCTGGTGCTCGATGCATCCACATCTGAACTTCTCAACCTCACTGCATCATGCAATCACCTTGGGAGCTTTGAAAAATAACAAGCCCTGGGTCCTACCCCTAGAGAAATGGAAATAATTGGTCTGGGGGATGGCTTGGCATTGGGACTTTGCAAAGATCCTCAGGTGATTTCATGTGTAGCCAAGACTGGTTTAGCTGTACAATGACAAGACATCAAATCACAGTGATTCGGAGTGAGCAGGTGCTAGCCTTTCCAATTTTCCTTCCAACCTTCAAACTCCCTTAAAGAGGAAGTCCCCGTTTGACACTAATGGGGTTTTAACACCTCTCCAACACACATACATCTCCCCTTTTAACCCAAGAACAGCAGGTATCGGGCTCCAGAATCTGGCTGGAATTTTATAACATGATTCATGGCAAGTGGTACCAGTTCTTCGTGATATCAAATTTCCTCTTAAAACAACTTTTTAAGTAAAATAAATGAATTGAAAGAAGGATATTAAGCAAATCCCTATTTGAGGTATTTCCCCTGGGCCCAGTGGTAGCCCATGACTCAAGCTGGTCCCCTTGCTTCTGTCCTCCTCTGGCCATGGAGATTGGTTCAGAGATGAGCACGTAACCCAAATGTGTCCAATCGAGCCAATCCTGGGACTTTTGCTGGAATAACAAGGAATAGGGGCCTCTCTTTATGCTAGCCCTGGTGCTTGAAGGTTGGAGTTCAGAGAAAATGTCAGCTCAGAGAGGGGAAGTGACCTGTCTGCAGCCACAGGCGCAATGGGTAGAGTCAGGATTTGAACCATGTTCACCTGTCCCCAAACGTGGTACAATTTCCAAGTAAACCACATTTCTGGTGAATTCGCTGGGATCTTTCATTTTAAAACCTCTCTCAGAACTTTTGCTTCCTGCATTTAGAGTCTTCATATGTGATGTATGCTTAAGGCAGATTCAATAGCAATAGGATGCTATTATAATATAAAATATTATAACCTATAAAATATAACCCAAGTGGGTACCTTTAAAAATCTGATAGAACACGCCGTAATCATCATCTACACAGTCTGAGAACCAGAGAAGATATATGGCTTTTGTAAAAAAAAAAAAAAAAAGTGTGGTGCCTTGTTCCTTTCAGTTTGGGATGATAAGAACCTTATGGTTGGAGTTTCAGCTAGACATTTCACACTATCTAATCCACTCCCCACTGAAAAATGTGTGATGTTTGCTTTCTGCCAACCGTGACTAGCCTCTGAATTCATTCATCCATCCATTCATTCAGCACAATTTTATGAAGTTGCTTACACAGAGGTAGGCACAGAGCACAGCAGACAAGTCCTGCCATCCAGGAGCTCACAGTCTACTCAGAGTGGGGCAAGGTAGGCAGCAATCAGATAGTTGTTGAAATAAATATGAAATTATAATGGGAACAAGGGCCCTCGAAGAGCAGCACATCGAACTGTGAAAACCATAACTGGGGTTTTGACCTATTCAGAGATCAGAGAAAGCTTTCCAGGGGAGGTGGCATTCGCTCTGGGAGCTTCAGGATGCGCAGGCAATAATCAGGTGAGGAAGAGAGGAAAAGCATTCCTGGCAGAAGGAACGGCATGTGCAAAGGCCTGAGGCAGAAAGGAATTTCGTCAGTATGAGATCAGTGGGCTGCCCACAGGAAGCTGGGAGATCGTGGTGGGAGATGAAGGCAGGAAGGTGGCGGGCATGGCCGTATGGAGCCTTGCAGGCCACGGAGAGGAGCTTGACCCTTTCTCCCCATGCCATTTCCAGCAAATTTGAGAGCTACAACAAAACATCCACACAATTTGGATTGTTTAATAACTTGAGGAGCTTGAGCTACTTAAGGAGAAAAGGGAGAAGAGCAAAAAAAAGGAAGGCAAGGACCTAAGAATGAAAGGAAGACGCAAGAGAGGGGAAAGCTACGGAGAGCAGAGAAGGGAGGTGTGCTGCTTCAGTGCCTGGGCTCAGGAGGTAACAGCCTGGCTTCAAACACCTACCTCCCTGCCACCTCTTAGCTGTATCCTTGCCTGCGTTACTCAACCTCTCTGGGGTTCAGTTTCCTCATCTGTAAAATGGGGATAATAACAGTACTTTCCTCACAGGGCACCGTGAGGGCTAAATGAATTAACACCTGTAAAGAGTGGCACATGAGTGTTAGCCATGCGGGTGTCATCAGAGACACAGGCTGGGTTGTCCCCAGGGAAGCCTGGGTAGCTGGAGGGTGAGAAGTAACTGAGGGGACAGCAGGCCTACAGTCCTGGGCTAGTATGGGACAGGCTTTAGAGGGCAGGTAGGAAATCTCCCTGGAAGACCCACAACTCCTCCTCCCTTGAGTGAGAATGTCTCATGTCTGGGAGGGGAGCCAGGTGTCACATTTGTCTGAGTGAAAAGGAAGGGGCTGTGGCCCCCTCCCTCACATGGAACCTCCAGTTCAAGGAAGATTATCCTCACAGTGATGTACTTGGGAATCCAAAAGCAGTGACCAAGGGTATCTAATGATAAATCCTTGGAAGAAATACCAGGGCCCATCATGAGGGGAATGATGTCACGTTTGGGAACTCAAGGAAAGGGTATTTAAGCAGAGCCCTAAAAGATGAGTTAGGAGGCCAAGGGGCCCAGGGTAGGGGCTGCAAGATTGTGCTAGTCAGCATAGCATGTGCAAAGGCCCTGAGGTGAGACCCAGAACGGTGTCCTGAGGAGCTGAGAAAGGAGATAGGGAGCCAGATGATGTGTGTGTACTATGAAGGCAGGTGGTAGTTCTTAAAGACCCTTAGCGGCCAGATAAAGAGTTTGGAAGTTATCCTGAGAAAAATTAGAAGCCACGAGGGGATACTGCCCCTCCTTAATGCCCGTTCTCCCCACCCCCACCCCAAAACTCTGTGCAGATAGATTGGATGAGATTGGAGGTGGGCTCTGCATGGAGTGATTTGAGAGGTTGGAAAACTCTCTATAAGACCATATCTGAAGGGGCAACATTCTTTCATTCATTTATTGAACACATTTTTATTTATTAACTACTATAGGCTATGCAGTGTTAGCACTGGGAAGATAGATGTAAAACCTGACCAAGTCCCTCTCTGATGCAGCTTATAATGAGAGGGATGAGACAGACAAGAGTCAGATAAACATTTAATATACAAGGTGGTGAAAAGGGCCATGAAAGAAAATAAAGTAAGGTAAAGGAATGGAGCAGGAAGGTTGGAGGGAGGGTGGCTTTAACCATTTACTAGGGGATGTGACCCAGCAAATATCCCTCCCAACCCCTTTCCACTGAGTTGCACCATTGTAAGTAGAGTTTAAAGATGATTTTTTTTTAGCACCTCTCCACCCCACGATCAATGAAGCTCCCCCTCCAGCTGGCACCAACAATGCATTTGTGGTGACCGCAGTGACCAGCAAACTGTTCCACTTCCCCACGGGTCGCTGCCAGACACGCATCTCCCAGATTGGGTAGCCACAGGCCCTTGGCACGCCCTTATGATCCTTGCCTGACACCATTTGCCTTTCTCTGTATAATAGGCCGGTGAGATTATCCAGGGGCCCCACGGGGCTTGGCAGGGCTATTTCCCTAGGCCTGCTCCAGGTCAGCCAGCAAGAAAAAGTGGATTTAAACAGAATTGACAATAGTCTCAAGGGTCTTTGGCGGGGGTTGGGGTAGGGGAGCCATTCTTCAGCTGCTTTCCTGAGGATCATGTCACCTCAACCGGCACCTCCCAAGTGAACGGGGTGTCAGAAACAATAAGAAAAAAAAGGCATAAGTAACAGAACCCCACTGGTGTAATAAGAGGTCTGGGGACCTTCTGTGGTTTGCATTTCTTCAGGAACCGCTGCCAGGAGGGTGGATGATGAAGCATTAATGACACATAAGGGACGAGACCCAAAAAAGAATGAACTGGGAACCAGGGCTCTGACTGCAAACACCAGGCTTCCAAATGTGCCTGCCAGAATTCCGATCATGAAGACCAGGAAGTGTCCTGACCTTGAACCTCAAAATTCCGACTCTGAGCATGAGTTCCAGCCTGGAACACCAGCATTCCGACCTTGCCTGCTCAAGTTTCGATCACGAGTAGCGAAGCTCTGGACATATACTCCTTGGGTCCAATTACGGGTTTGAGGATTCTGACAATGGATGGCAGCCTTCTGACCTTGAACCCCAGAGCTGTGACCTTGAACGGTGGTGCTCCAACAACGAACATCACAGCAGTGATCTTGAGTGGCAGCATTCCAACGTTGAACGCCAGCATTCCATCCCCGGACACCCTAATCTCTACCACGAATTTCTGAACGCCCAAGCTTTCCAGCCTGAATGTGTAGAGCTGACATAACTCCCCAAGGATATAACGTTTAATTCTACATACTAGACTCTTCTACAGGCCCACAGTTCCTAGAAATAAGCTAAATGTTCAGATGATGAGGAGGAGGAAGAAGGTGAAAATAACAATAAAAGTCATACCAGCTTACATTTGTTGCCTGTCAGGCACTTGGCTAAACACTTGACATCTTCATCGCATTCAATTTTCTGGACAACCACAGGGAGTTTATTATTTCCATTTAACCGATGAGGGACTTGAGGCTCAGAGCCAGTAGGGTTTGCTGACCCAATATCCAGTGCTTTTCCTCACCATGACAGCAGCTTTCTCTTCTGTTCTGGTTGGAGACCGGGTAGGGGAACATTGGATCCTATTAGCTAATAGGTTAAGGATTTACCCATGAATTTCTCTGACTTCTGTTGTCGTCTACCAGGTGTGAGCTGCCTGAGGTTTTGGAGCCAAGTCCCAGCTGGATGGGACAGTCATTCATTCAACAAACACTTGCCACCCTGTGCTGTGCTTGATGGCAGGAGTAAGGAGAGGGAAGGGGGCACCTGTTGCTCTGTCACCCAAGTTCTACCCTCTTCATCTCCCCTTTCCAGATGGGAGAGAGATAAGAAACGGTCCCTCCCCCCACTTCCAGCCACCCAGAGGCTCTATATTTCAGGGGTCAAAAACTGGAGCCCTAAGGGCTCAGTGTGGTCCTCCAACATGTTCTCTCTGGCCCACTCAAGTGTTTTTACTGTTTAAAAAGTATTTGCCAACATTGAAAACATGGGATATCGCACATGACAAGTAAAATTTCTGATGGCGTCCAAAATCCAGCCTGGAGCTGAACAGCAGCTCCCTCTTTAGATGGGAGTGTGTGACTGTCTCAGGGTATATGCCACCCTCACCACAGTCCCCACTGCTCCCTGCAGCCTCCTGGACACTAAGGCTGAGTGTTAACTGGCTTCCTCATTGAACGTGCCCAACCACAGTTCTTCCATCTAGCTGGGTTTGAGGTCCCTGCTCTGGTCTCCGTGACCCTCAGCAGGGGGCTTGAGGAGGCACTTTTTTCTTGACAGAGTCTCTGAGGCTGACAGACCTGCTACTCCTCTCCCATAGGCCTGTGGAGCTATTCTTCCCAAAGGGCAGAGTCGGTTTCATGAGGGTGCAGGCCCTGTGCTTAGAAGGGCCCCACTCTTGGTTTAATACTCTGCTGGCACCATCTTGAAATTCTTACACATTTTTGAACAAGGGGGCTGTATTTTCATTTTGTACTGCATCCCCACAAATTCTGTAGCCAGCCCTGCCAGTGGATCCCTCAGTAATTAGGGGCACCCAGCGTGCGCGCGCGCGCGCACACACACACACACACACACACACGCCATGGACTTCTCAATCTGTCTGGAAAACCACCTCTTTGGATTGGTCTATTCTCCCAGTCATGAGGCCAGTAAAGGTCTAAAATCTTTTATACAGGGGTAGGGGGTTGGGGCAACAACCTGGAGGGAGGGGAAGGGGACTCGGGGACTTGCCTTGGGTTCCGTTTTCACAGGGCTTTATGGTAGGGGGTGATAAAGACTGGGCAGAGAGTTGAGGGAGTGTTTAAGCTCCCCCACCCCCAACCTCCAGCCATTCCTTGGCACAGTCATTGCATGAAGAGTTTGACCAAGCAAGGTGTCATCAGAGATCCGATTAAGGCAAGGTTCGGGGTAGGCGCCCTTTTCTCTCTCCCTCTCGAGAAAAGGAAGGGAGAAGGAAAACCAACAATATGGGCGAAGCATCTGTGCTTGGCTGCACAGTGTTGGCCACTCTGGCACAGGTGGGTGCACCGGTCTTTCCTGCTTGGCAAACTTACCATGCCCATTTTCCAGCTTTGGAACCTGAGGCCCATAGAGATGAAGGGTTTGTCTCATAGCTCATATGGGGTAGTATTGGGATTATGAACTCAGGTCTCCAGGGTTTCAAACCAGAGTTCTTTCCACGTATCCTACCCGGAAGATGGCATATGAGAGGAGGGAAAACAGTGGTGAAGAGGAAGGAAAGGATGCCTGCCCCAAGTGGGCCTAATCTCTAAATAAACCAGAGAGACATTTTATCACAGAAAGAGGGTAAACGCCACAAGGTCCAAAGTGATTGTTCAGTATCAGTCTTCTTTCTGAAGACGTGACATATGAGCTGGGATCTGAAGGAAGAGAAGGGGCAACTGGCATTGCAAGATATGGTGCCAGAGGCCCAGAGAGGTTAAGTTATTCGCTCAAGGTCACACAGCTAACTTCCCTCCCTCCCTCCCACTCTCCAACAAACCCCTCTGACAGAGCCCCTCCTCTGCATCAGGTCCTGGGGTGACTTTAGAACACAGGTCTGCAAGCTTTTCCCATAAATGCTGTTGTTACCAACAGCAGCCTTAGATGATAGGTAGATGAATGTGGCAGATGTACCAATAAAACTATTTATAAACCAGGCAGCCCACCCACCCTGCTTTAGAGCACAGAAATGAATAAGATACAGTCCTAGACTTTGAGAACATCCTGCTTTAGTTAGGGGAGATAAAACAAGTTAGGAAGAAAATCAAATACAAGAAGCATGCTAAATGGTGCAGGAGAAGTAGAAACAAGAGCATTTGTAGAAGAGAGATAATTTCTGCAGCTCAGGAAGGAAGAAATCAAGTTCAGGTTCTCAGAAAGGGTAGTCTACACTGAGAGACCACGTGACTGTGCCCTGTTATTCGCCATCGAAACGCCTTGCTTCTTTCCTTCACAGAACACATATTGCTCTGCGTGATTATTCTTTTATTTAATATTTTATTTGTTGAATGCCTAACTTCCTCCAGTAAGCTATAAGCACCACGATGGCTGTGGATTCTTTTTTGCTGGCTTACATTTATCTTCCTTCTCTTATAAACAGTACTTCAATTTTTCTTTGGGGAACCATCTTTTTCCCAGTCTCAGTCTCATCCCAGCTCCAGCCATTGACATATGATCTAGACCAGCAAAGTGATTGGCTCAGGGATGGGAGTCTTGCTCCCCCCTCCCCCCCGCCCCCCCAGAATGGAAGCCTGGAGTTGCTAGAGGCTATCTTTCTAGCCATGTTGGTACATCCTGCTGAGAAGCCAACACCGAAAAGGAGAGAATTTAAAGATATTGAAGACCAAGTCTTGATGTACTATTTAAGTCCCTGGTCTCAGCACTACCTGAGGCCTTACCTAACCAAGGGCTTTTTTCAATTATATTGTTTTGCATAAGTCCATTTGAGCTGCATTTTTGTCACCTGCCACCAAAAGAATCCTAACTAATAGATACACAAGTGCTTCTCAAGCACCCAGCATGGTGCCTGGCATAGGGTGACATATAATAAATGTTTGTCGTACAAACAGCAGGTGGTATTGAAGCAGGAACCCAAAACATGCACATGTAAGGACCAGAGAAGCCTAGAAAGGAAGCTAACTTTGAAACCAAAAGGATTGCCCCAGGAACAGGAGGGAGTAACTGAATCAAATTGCGGTCAGCATTTCGAGGAACAATAAAAGCTGTGTAAACTTATCCAAGGCATAGGAGATAAAAGAAAATTGATCCATTCAAAGAGACAGTGGGAATTCAAGACATGATAAGCTAATGAAAGGCCGGTTCAACATCATCACCTTATCGCCACCTTTCTTTTTGCTTCTCACATGCCCCCGGGGCAGTCATGGGCTGCCTCTTTGGTACAGTTCAGTCTGCAAGGATACTAAGAGGCTATGCTGGTCAAGGTCAAGGGCCCCAAGGATTATACAGGCCTTGGAAAGACTCAGGGATGGGCCCTAGGTAGCAATTAGTGAAATACGGTGGTCTATTTTTAGAGTCTATTTGATTCCAAGTCCATTACCTGGCGGATGTGAGTGATGATGTGGAATTGGCAAATGGTGATTCAATACAGTGTCTGCCTGCCAGGCCGTGGTGGGCAATTATGGTGGAGACCAACCTTGCTGAAGAGCAAAAATGGAGCAGTCAGCATGAGGGAACACCTCAAGTGTCTAATTTAATCATGTCTCCTTGCTATGAATGGAAGGCAGGAGGTCACCTCTTCCTGGCCCAGGAAGTGTGGAGGCAGTAGTTGGCAGGTAGAAACAAAGACAGTGAGAAGAGATGGAGGGCCATACTGGGGAGACCTTTGCCTTGTCAGGGGGTCCCCCTCTGATCAGTGATCACAAGATCATGCAAATTTGCTGATTTATTCACTCAACAAATGTTTCCTAACAATCAACTGCAATAATAATAATGACAGCAACAATAACAACAGCAGCAATAGTTAACTTGTACTGAACACTTGCTGAGTGCCACGCACCGGTCTGAGTGCTTCATATAGAATTGGTTGTCATGAGGGTCCCCAAATTATGGATCAGGAAATTGATCAGAGAAGTTAAGTCACTCACCTAACGGCACACAGCTCAAAACTGACTGAGCTGAAATTTGAACCCCGGCCATCAGGCTGCAGAGCCTCCTCCCTTAAGCATTACTGTCTCTTTGTGGACCAGTCCTGGCATCTACAGAACAAGTCATAAGCTCATCTTCACAGCGTTTTGTGCGAGGAAAGTCTGAACGTCAGGTTTCCAGGGCACAGCGGAGGAAGCTATCAGTGCTGCCTGAAAGGGGTGTGGGTGGTGAAGGGAGGAAGACGCTGGGCTTTGAAGGGTGGGGAGAGAGAGGCTGCAGGCAGACAAGAGGAAGAAGGGGGTGCACAGCAGAAGCAGCAGCTTAGGCAAAGGTGTGGGGCAGGACTGGGGAACGATGGGGCATTCGAGGAATGCAGAAAGGCGGGTGTTGTGAGAGCAGGCGGTACCAAAGAGAGAGGATGGTAGGAGGTGAAAGTGCAGAGGTTGGCTGGGGCCTTGAAGGCCAGGCTGAGGAGTCTGGACTTTATCCCTGGGACAGTGGGAACCATGGAAGGATTTTTGGAAGGGGATGACTATCATGAACAGATTACACTTGAGAAAGGTGGCTCTGGTTTCCTGCAGAGGCCCAGGGACTCAGAGGAAAGGCCAAAGTCCAAAACAGCAGACAGGGTCAGCCCTCTGACCTTACCTACCTAACTCCTTCGCTGGCACACTCTGCTCTGGCCACACTGGCCACCTGGCGGTTCCTTGATTGCCCCAGACATGCTCCTGCCCCAGGGCCTTAGCATGTGCAATTCTCTCCATCAGGAATGCTTCCCCCAACAGTCCACGTGCCTCCCTCTCTCTCATCCTGCAGGTCTCTGCTTGTTTGGCACCTTCTTGGTGAGGCCTTTTCCTGACTATCCTGGTTCAATCCCTCACCTGTTGACCTTTCTTCATGGCACCCATCACCAACCAAAATAGTGCATTTTTTATTTCATCTTGTCATTTCTTCCATAAATATTTCAGTATATGTATATATATATATGTATATATATATATATATATATATATATAAAAGATAAATATTTTAAAACATAATCGCAATGGCATTATCACACCAAAAAAATAGCATTAATTCCTCCACACATCAAATATCCAATTAACATGCCTTTCCCCCTGATATGTCATGATTTCTCTTTCACAGTTGCCTTGCTCCCGTCAGTATCTGTGTTAGTTTATTTTGTGAATGGTCTCCCTCTCTCCGCTACTGAAATATCAGTGCTGTGAGAGCTGGGATCTTTGTTTTGTCCTCTGCTGAGTCCCCAGCACCCAGCCCAGGGCTTGGCACACAGCAGGTGCTCCATAAATCTTATGGAATGAATGAACACATCCATAGAAGAGTTTTATACTTTTAGGCCTTACGTTTAGGTCTTTGATGCATTTTGAGTTAATGTTTGTATGCGGTGTGAGGTAAGGGATTGACTTCATTCTCTTGCATGTGGATGTCCCGTCTTTTCCAGCGCCATTTGCCGCCCTGGGTGACTCTGACTCACGAGGAGGGAGGGGGCAGGAAGTCCAGTCACCCCAGGATGGCATTGGGGTGGTGAGGGTCAGAGGTCCTGACACACAGGCCTTTGGTTGGTCCCCCCCGAACCAGATCCTAAGACAGGGATCCAAGTACAGATGGCTTATATGGAAGCGATCCTAGAAAACACTAGCAGGGGAGAGGGGATGAGAGACAGGGAAAGGAACGGAGCCAAACGGGATGTATTATCAAGCCAGGAACCACTGTAGGCCCCTGGGGCTTAATTCTGAGGCACTCTAGGGGCCAGTGTAGACCATGCACCTCTGAGTTACACCCCATCCAGGGGTGAGGGAGTGGGGGTGCTACACACCTTCTCCCATCAGCTGGCAGCTGGGGGCTGCTCCGGGGGGGAGGGGCATTAGCTGCCTATCTTTACTGGACTCCACTGGCCAGAAGAAGCTTCTAGACAAAGAGCTAGGTGTTGGCAGCTGGGAGTTGGGCTAGAAACACTGAAATGGTAAGAGCTGAAAGGACATGGATGGGACGCTGATCACATTTCCTCTCTCATGTCCAAGTCCCTGTTCTACCCTAATTGCCTGTGTGACTTCAAGCACATTACATAAACTCATCTTATAATGAGCATGTATCATTTTATAAGAATAATCACTTTTGGAAAAGGAGCTTATTTATCTGGCAGGATTGTCAGGGGGACTAAATGAGACAATAACAATTAAAAACAGCAACAATAACAAAACCCTAACAGTTACTAGGGGCCTTCTTTGTGCCAAACCCCCTTTGAAGCACTTTGCATGCATTATCTCATTTAATTGTGATAGCGATTCAATGAGGCAGGCCCTGCTATTACTCCCATTTTATGAGCAAAGGGACCAGGGCACATGGAGGTGCAGTAGTAGTTTGCTCCAAATCACATGTTTAGTGAGTAAAGGAGCCAAACTTTGAACTTGGGCAAATCAGCTCTAAAATCAGGGCTCCTATCCAGGTATAGAAGTACACAAAGTGCCAGGTATGGGGATGGTGCTTAATGCGTGCTTGTTCTCTCTCAGTTAATTAAGCTTCGGCCAAACTGCTCCTTTGCCCATCACTCTTCCCTCCTATGCATTTCCACATTCTCTAGCCCATCATAGCCTTTTAAGACCCCTGAGAGGCCAGCTGCCAAGGTATGATTCTGGAGGAATGGAAAGATCTCAGCCTTGATGAGGGTAACAGTGGGGTCAGACAAGTCTAGAAACGGTCCCTGATCTTTCACCCACTGTCCTTGAAGCATCTCCATGTTTCCCTTTATCAGCCGGGATCCCAGGTTTACGCAGCACATCTTCAACGCTTTACATGCACTATCATACTTAATCCTCCAGTCAACCCTGTGAGGTGGGTTTTATTATCATCCTCGATAACAGGTTAGGGAATGGAAGCTATGGGAGAGGAAGTGATTTGCCCGAAGTTCAGAGCTAGGAAGAAGTGGCAGGGCTAGGTTTCAAATCCAGTCCTGTGTGCTCCCCACAGCCAGGATTCTGCATCTCTGGCTTATTGTCTCCCAGGAATAAATGCAAGCATCCTGGATGACCGAGTCAGGCCCAGCCAAGCCTCCGCCAGAGGACTCGGGACACTGACAAGCCCCATGAACTCCGAGTTTTTCTCGATGATGGTGCATGAAGCCCCCTGGCTCAGGTAAAGGAAGCAAGAAACAGCATCACACGAGGCATGAAATCTGAAAGGGGCAGGCGGTGATCCTATAATCAACAACACTGCAACAGGGGAGGTTGCCAACCAGGGTTGCAGCTGGAACAGAGGAGTTCGGTGATGACACTGATAATTGCTGTTTTCATTTATTGAATGCTTACCACGGTCTAGGCACAAGGCTAAACTCCTTATGTGCAGACTGTTTTCTCATGGCCCTAGATGGTGAGCTCCATTTCCTAGATGAGGAAACTGAGACTCAGAGGAGGAGAGGAATTTGCCCAAGGTCATATTCCTGGTGAGGATGGAGCTGAGAAATGAACCATCTCTGTGGGACTCCAGAGTGGATTCTTAATCATATCTGTGGTGGGCCAAATACTGACCACTGCCCCCTAAATAATGAATACTCCCTCTTTTGAATATAATAATAACAAGAATTCACATTTAGAAAGTGCTTTCCATTTGCAAATTACATTTATATCTGAAATCCCACTGAATCATCAAAACAGCCCGAAGAGGTGGGCACTGCTATTATCACCATTCTGCAGATGAGCTCACTGAAGCTCAGAAAGCAATGAATGATTCCAGGATTAAGAAACACAGGCTTAGGAACCAGGCCGCCCAGGGTTCAAACTCTAGCTCTGCCATTTTCATTCCTTTGACAAATATTTACCGAGAATTTAGCTGTGTGAATTTAGCTCTGGCAAGCGACTTCACCTCTCAGAGCCTCCATTTCCTCTTTGTATGAGTTGTAAAACCACTCATCAAATCCATTCCCTCCCTCACCTTCAATTGCCTGACATTTGCTTTCCCAAGCTTCCTTGCAAGCTAAAACATGAACATGTGACCTGATCCTGGCCAATGGGATTTATAAAGAAGTTGGCTAGGGCGCTCCTGGGAAAGCTTTGGTTCTCAGGGGAAAAACATGGTATATAGGAAGAAATGCCCCCCTCTTTATTGGTTGCACATATCACGTGTCTACATTTGAAGGCTGGAACTGGGTAGCCATTTTGTGACATGAGGCATCAAGCCTGAGGACCAAGCCACCTGCAGGATGTGGAGGAACAGAAAGATGAAAAGAATCTAGAATCCTGATGACATCATGGAGTCATTAACCCTAAACCAGCTACCTTGGAACTTCCAGTTATGTGAGATGATACCTCTTCCTCCTTACAGAAGCCACTTCTATAAGTTTTCTGTTCTGTTACTTGTAGCCTAAACTGGCAGACTGTCTGGATTGTTAAGGGATCTTAATGAGACAGTGGATGCAAAATTCCACTAATCAGCGCCTGGCACAATAACAGCAGCTACTCTGGAAATGAGAGAATTATTTGAGGGCTTGAACCGGGAGACTGTTCCAGGGAAAGCAGACACTCCTAGCCTGGCAAATTAGTTCCCACTCTCTCCCACTGAGAAAAGCCTATAGAGTTTTCCGAGAAAGCGGAAACCCAGTGGTGGCCCAGCACCAAAACCCTGTCATTTTGTTGGGGCCGACCCCAGCTTCCAAACAGGAATCAATCACACTGCCTTTTGCCTAATGGATTTTGATTTTTCACTCCCCTGATGGTGAAGGCGAGGGCCTGTGCTTTGGTTTGTCTCCGGGTTGCCAGAACATCCCATCAATTATTAACAGCCTCAGCTCAGCCTCCCAGTACTGCTATCAGAAGGCAAGGTTTTGCTGCAACTCAGCCTACCCAGTCACAGAGAAAGGACTCTGTTACTTATTATTCATCACAATAAGTCCCAACCACTATGTGCTAAAGTTTGACAAACATGATTTCATGATGACCCTGCAAGGTGCGCCTTTCATCTCTGTTTTGCAGGTGGGAGGCTGGGGCTTGAAGAATTGAAGAACTTGCCTAAAGCTAGCAACTGGAGAGGGTGGTGGAGCTGGGTTTGGAACCCGGGTCTGTCCTTGCTCGTAAACATATTAGATATGGCCATTTCTGCATCTCACAATCACCCAGAGATGAGCTTCCATTTTACCCCCTCATTCCATGGCCTCTGAGAAGCTTCCACAGGCCTCACTGTCTGACAAGCAAGGCATCCAAGTTCGGAGGATGAGCGGGGGTGAGGTAGCAAAAGACAGATTGAAGGAGGCCAGAGGCACAGGGAACTGGGCTGCAGGTGGGCAGTGAGGAAGGAGTGACAGAACCCCAAAGCCTGAGACAGAGTGACTGGCTGATTGCTAGATCCATTCATTTATTCTACGTGTAGTTGTTACATCTGAGTTCCTCTGTGCCAAGCACCATGATGGGTTGCTGGGAACAGAGCAGTGAATAGAACTCACGGGATTCACACTCTTGTGGGAGAGAAACAGAGAAACAGAAGGAAGCAGATACCATTTCAGATGGTGCTTAAAGCCTATGTAGGAAAGGCGCTGCACAACACGATGGAGACTAAGGGGAAGGGGGCTGTTTTACACTCGCGAAAGGTCTCTCTGGGGAAAGGCTGTTTGGGCAGAGATCTGCTTAAATAAGGCATAAGGAGAAGCGGCTGGCCTTGAGGCAATCTGAGAAGAGCATGCCAGGCAGCAGGAACAGCAAGTGCAAAGGTCCTGAGGTAGGAAAAAGCTTGACCTGTTTAGAGAACAGCAAGGAGGCCAGTGGGGCTGGATCAAGTGAACTAGAGGAGAGTAGAAGAAATGAGCTCAGAGAAGTCATGGGGGCTGGACTCAATAGGGTCTGGTATGCTGTGGTCTGGATTTTATTCTGAGGGTGATGGGAAACCTCTGGTGGATTTTAAGCAGATGAACATGTGGTTCGATTTACATTTTGAAAAGCTCACTATGGTTGTTGTGTGGGCAGTGGCTTGCAGGGGGCAAAAATGGAAGTAGGAAGACTGGGGAGGAGACTATGGCACTTCATCCCTATAGAAAGAGCAGGGTCTTCAAAATCATGCTTGAGTTCGAATTTCTGGTGACTCCTGTGTTGCCTGCTGTGTTACCTTAGGCAGGTTACTTGGCCTCTCTGAGCCTCCCTATTTGAGAAAGGTGGGATAATAATAGAGAATTGGTGTAAGTACCAATTGTGTCGTTGTACTTTATACACAGTAGATGTTTGATCAATGGCAGTCAGGATTTCTATACTGAGGGCCAATGAGCCTGTCTGCCTTCTCATTTCAGCTCTGGAAGCAGAATGTCCCAGACCATCCATCTGCCAGGAATGTGTGCCGGCTGAGCCTGGGATCACAGAGAGGTCACAAAGCTCGTCCCTGTGAGCGGATTAACCCCAGGGAGAGATGAGGCTGTTTATTTCCAAACAGCATCTTTTTCAAGCCTGAGCTCCTCTGCCGGGCTGCCAGATGCCAACCCAAACACTGCCCTTTGCCTGCTTTTTCCCTGAGAGGGTGACCCTCCCCTCCCCTGCCCCTCACTCTTATGTCTTAGGGACAGCGCAGGGAAGAGGGAGAGTCATGATGGGCCTAAACAGGGTGTGGAGGGCAGGAACCCGTGTCAGGCCTGGAAATAGCAAAGTAAATCTGTTGTTGATCCTAAGCCGGCTAAGGGTGAGTGACTCTGTCTTAAGAGAGAGGCTTTTTGGACATGAACCCTGGGGCAGGATTATGGCCAGAGACAGCCCACAGCCCCAGAACAGGAAACCAGGCCTAGGAATCTCTCTGTCCTCTTTAGGGTTGACAGGGAAGAGAGAAAACCTGTGGGCTTCTCTCCACCCTTCTACCAGTTACCCCCTCCTGCAGCCACTCTTAGAGGCCTCTCCTTGGGTGGTTAGATCTGGGGAAAGGACCCCACAAGGTCGCCTTCAGACCCAGTCCTGCAGGTGAGCCTTCAGTGAGGAGCTTACTGTGCCAGGGGGATTCCACAATGAGAGGCCAGGCTGGATGGAGGCAGCCGGAGCTAATGCATCATGGCTGACAGGTAGACTTCTGCCTCCCCTTTTCTTTTTCCATTAATATATTGACCTGTCCTCCCACCCTGCTACCCTCCTTTTTGGCCCTGCTCTCAGGGAGCATGTTATCTTCATTACATCTTTCTCAACTTGGCCTTCCTGGGTTTTGACATTAACACCTCTCTTTTCTGGGCTCTGCCTGGGCCCCATATGACCGCTTTTATAATGCTGACCACATTGCGTTGTCATTTATCCTGACATCCAGCATGCTGGCCACGTGAAGACAGGCCCCCATCTCTCTGAGGCATCCGTGAATCCCAGCCTGACACAGAGAAGTTGCTCATCAACCAGTGACGTCCCGTCCTGGCCTGGCTGCCACCCAAAGCCTCTCTCGGTCCCTCACAGCCTCTGTCTTTACCCAGGAGCACACAGGACTCTCTGGCCCACTCAGTGTGATCAAACTCATTCCTGCCTCCTTCTCTGGCTTTATTTTTCAAATTGCTTCATTTTTCTCTCCTGTTTTGAAATTTACATCCTGTTCCAACAGCCAAAGCTTCTTCACAAGCTGCAGCAAACCATTCTTAGAATGAAACTCACCAAATAAAGAAAGAACAAGCCAGGGGTGACCCTTCGCCCACAAGCATCCACAGCCAGCTGCACGCGTCATGTGCACACACCCACCTCTCAAAGTCCCTTTGCCTCATTTTTCTCATGTTAAAACTGCCTGAGAGTCTCTCAGTGTCCTCCAAGCAAGTCTGTAAGCTGCTTTCATTCCATTCTTGGGGCAAACTGAGGTTAAAAATACAGGGATAAGCATGAATAGGGTGACACCCTCTCCAGCCTGGGTCTGGGACTCCACAAGGGAGCACGATGTAATATAGACCCAATTCAACTCTACTCTACTCTAGCAAGGCTTAATGACCTCTCTGTGCTCTTTCTTATTTGCAGGATCTATCCTCTTGTTGTGGGTTTTTATGTCTTTGTAAATCCTTTTCTCCAACAAAGTTGGGCATAAAGGATTAAACGATAAAAGGATGGGGTGACCAATGCCTCATAGGAACGCTGTGAAGGGGTGGGTCCTCACCTCTGAGGTCTCGGTCATAGCCCCTCCGCCTCTCTGGTCTTCATGTTTGGGAACTAAGCCAGAGTCCCCCAGCTGTGGTCTTCAATCTGGGGACACAGGAAGAGCCCCCACCCCCAGCCCCCAGATCCCAGACTCACCTTGGCAGCCACAGAGGAATTGGGTTTCTCCAGTAGGTCCCAGAGCTTTTTCCTCTTCTCCGCGCAGCACGTGTTATCAAACTCCTCGCCCTCGCGTTCGCGTAGGGTCTCGGCCTCTCGCTTGAGCTCCTCGTTCATCTGCTCCTTCTTCTGGTGGTAGCGGGCCTGGCAGCACGACTCCAGGTAGATTTCGTCGATGCCCCAGTAATCGAGCTCCTGGCTGAAGCTGAGCGCGCACATCTCCTCCATCATGTGCAGCCGCCCAGTGCGGTAGAAGTTGAGGATGGAGGTGAAGGCGCCCGGGTGGCGGTCGAAGAAATACTCGTTGTCGTCGAGGCTGTAGTCATCGCATACCTCGAGCAGCGAATCATGCGTGTTGCAGTCGCGGAGCTTGCCCAGCCGCGTGCGGGGTAGGCGGTCCAGGGTGCGCCAAAGTACCTCGTGCGCCAGCCCCCCGACGTTGAGGCGGACGCGCCGCGAGCACGCCTTGCTACGCACGATCTCCATGGGCTCGGGCGGCAGCGAGCTGGTGGAGCGGGAGCCATGCTTCGTCATGCCCGCCGGCATCGCTGGTCTGGTCGCCCCTGCACCCCCTGCCCCCCCAGGCCGCTGTCACTGGATGGCAAGGCCGGCCACTGCGGGGGAGGGGGGCAGGGAGTGCTGTGGGCTGCTGGGTGTGCAGGGGGCCGCGCGGGTGCGCGTCACGGCCGTCTTCTCACCTCCATCCCGACGGCTGCAAGGCAGAAAGGGGACGCAAGTCCGCCAACAGGTTGCTGCTGGGCGCGGCCCCTCCCCACCTCTTCACCCGGGCACCAACCGGCCTTGACCTTCCCGGGGCTAAGCGGCTCAGGGGGGCAGAAAGGCTGGACGCTGTCCCTCCATCCAGTGCTGAAGTCCGCCCCACCCCATGGATGGAGGGAGGGGCCGCCCTTCGGAACTGGGAGAGGGCCCTCAAGAGGCGCCCCGGGGACCCGGGAAGCCCCACCCCGGCTTCTGCGGCCTTGGCCGGAGGCGGCCGCCCGGGGCGCTGTCCGCCCCTTCGAGTGCTGAAACTCGCTTCTCTTTAGGTCGTCCCCATCGAGTCCCGAACCTGGCCCCGCATTGGGGAGAGAGGGGTGCTGCGTGAAAAAACTTTGTTTTAAAAAGGACTTCACATCTTTCCCTTCCCCCGCTCAGAGATAATTAGGATTTGAGTGGCAGCAGGTTTGCTTTTTCTAAAACTTAAAAGATTTGGGGAGAATTCTTGGGGGTTTCAGGTGCCCACCTGTCGGAGGTCACAACAGACAGGGTGGTCACGACAGCCCCGCTATCCTGGGGCGACCCTTCTCCCCAAGCCACAGGAGCGTCTCTTGAGGTCGCTCCGGCGACGAGATGAGCCCTGAAGACGCAAAACCAAGCTTTGCGAGGGGGTCTCACCCTTCCCTCTGCGCCCCCTAACCCACCGCAGGAGGGGCGCGCAGAGTCGTGGGGATCTACCTGCTTCGTCCTCCCCTAGCTCCTTCCCCGCCCCCTTCTCCTTCTCCTCCTCCTCCTCCGCCTCCTCCTCCTCCTCGTTCCTCTCCTGTGATGGCTTTTTATAACTCCGTGTTCTGCGCTTTTCCCGGGGCTTGGAAGGGAAGGGGTGGGGGAGGTGGGAGGCGGGGAAACAAGCTGAATTTTCTGGCCTTTTCGAAACGTGCTGCCCTTCTCCCACCGCGCACTGGTGATTTGGGGGGCTCCTCTGCGCCCGAGGCTCACGTCCTTCTCCCCTCGCCCAAGAATGGAGATCACGCGTATCCCCAGGCCCCAGCTCTTTTTCGC
>NW_017731404.1:968229-988117 GCF_001890085.2 Hipposideros armiger
AAGAGAGAGTGAGGGGTGAGCTAGTTTATATAGCCTGGTGATTCTAACATTCATTCATATTATGTTGGACAGCTGGTTATTGAGAGCTTCCTGTGTGCCAGGTCCTGTGCCAGGCTCAGTAAAAGAAACATTCTCCCCATGGAGCTCCCCGTCCAGTAGGAGGAGAGAGAATCAATGGAATAATCCCCAGAAATGAATATAGAACCAAAAGATTTACCTGGAGAGGTGATCAAGGTTTCCATAGTGGGCCTTCCATTTACTCATTTGTTTTTTCAAATACATATTTACTGCATGATAAGTAAATAAGTGCTAGGGTGGTGAGCCCCCTGCTCTGGTGGAGAAAAGCTGTGAATTAGCCACCAGGTCCCAAGGTAAGGTCCTTTCCCTCTCTGGCCCCTTTCTTCTTCATTTCTAAAATTAAGGGATTTGTTTCCATAATATTATATCTTTAACCTGTTCATTTTTCGTCACCTCCATCATCATGATCCTTGTCCAAGGTGCCATCATCTTGTGAGCAGAGGCTAGAGATGCTGCTAAGCAACCTCCCATATATACAGGACAGACCTCCACAATAAAAAATTCTCCAGCCCTGAATGTCAATAATGCCAAGGTTGAGAAACCCTGGTTTAAGTTAATAGAAGGCAAAGGTATGTCCTGGTCTGGAAAAGCTATTCTGTCAATCAATAACTGGGGAACACCTACTATGTGCCAAGAACTACTCGAGACACTGGAGGTACAGTAAGAATAAAACAGACAGTCCCTATGCTCATGGACTTATACTCTGGTGGGGAATACAGTTAATAAACAAGTAAACAAATAAACCAGATCATACAGATTATGATAAACACCATGAAGAAAAGTAAACAAGAGGAAGTGGTAGAACATGCCTGAGAGAGGTGTCAGCAATTTTAGATAGGGTGGTCAGCCAGGGAAGGCTTCCTAGAGGAGGTGATATATCTAAGCTGAGAACCTGAGGGCAGGGAGAAGGCAACTGAGTGAAGTTCTGAGGAAGGAGATACAGGCAGGAGAAACAGAAAGAGCAAAGGCCCTAAGGTGAAAATGAACTTGAGAAGGGGTCTTAGAGATGACCAAGCCATAAAGGGCTTCATTGGGATTTTATACTCAAGGTTAAAAAATGAGTTTGAGTTTTTTTCTAATCTTGATGGGAAGCCATCTTAGAGTTTTAAGCAGAGACGTCCCATGTGCTTATATGTTTTGAAGTGATTCACCCAGCTGCTGTGTGCGTTATGGAGTGTTGGGAGACAAAAGGTGACCGCAGAAACCTATCACGTGACTTTTGCAATTGTCCAGGCCAGAGGTAACAGGGCTTGGATAGGAATGATGGTGGGGGCGAGATAGCTGGGCAGTTTCACAGCCACCAGACTCTACCAAGGGAGAGTCCTCCCCAAGCCCAAGCCTAGTAGTGCTAGATATCCCGTGTCGTTTAGATTCTTCCCTCTGGGTGGCCTGATTTCTGCAAAGTCTGGCTCCAGGTTTTGATAAAGAACATCAGGATACACCTGGATCTTGGAAGTGCAGGCAACGGGAACAGCTCTGTCACTTTTCAGCAAACAGCCCTGTTGCTACTACTTGCCCATTCATTTACTCAGCAAGGATTTAGTGCAAACTTATTCAGAAAGGCGGTGTTGCCTACCTAGTGGTTCAGAGAGCAAGTTCTGGAAAGGAGAATGACTGGTGTCGTTACTTACTTGCAGAATGACCTTGGGTAAGTAGTCTAATAATTCTGGGCCTCAATTTTTTTTTTCTCTGTAAAATGGGGATGCTAATGAAGAGTTCCAGCTTCATAGGGTTATTATGAGGAATTTGTAGAACGCACTTACTCATTGATAGCTCTCACTGCCTGACAAATTGTAGGTTACCCAAGGGCGGGAGCTGGTCTGTTTTGGCTCATCTCAAGTAACTGCATACTTAATTAATAGGGACTTAAAGAATAAGGATATTTAGTTATTTCACATAAAAGTTCAGGAGGAGGGTGGTATGAGAGTTGGCTCCACTGCTCAACTATGTTATTTCTTAATAATTTTCAGAATTTTTCCATCCTTTTGCTCTGTCTTCTTTAAAATATTGGCTCTTTGACCCAGGCTTGTTGCCTCATAGTCACAAAATGGCTGCCACCAACTCTGGGCATCCGTCTCCCTAAAACCATGTTCAAAGGCAAAAAGAAGGAGATGGCCAAGGTGGCCAAAATAATTCTCCTGTCATGCTTCTCTCTTTTATTCATAATCTTCCCACCCACTGTCAAGTTCCCAACCATGGGTAACATGGCCACCCCTAGAGCAATTGCTGGCAAAGGGACAAGGATTCACCCCATAGAGCTGGGCTCATTACTGCCCTTAAAAAACTGAAGTTTGTTTAACAAGGAAGAAGTGGAGATTGAAGTTGTGTAGGCAACCAACAGTGTCTGCCACACTGTTCCCATAGTGCCCAGCGCAATGCCAGGTACTGTGTAAACTGCTCAATAAACATTTGTTGAATGAATAAATAAATCATCTTATATAAAGGCATATAAGAAGCTTAGGAATAAGATGTTCTCTTATTTCCCCCACCCTGACTCCTAGCCTTTAATGAGGAAATCCCTTGAGATGATTCACACCCTCAAGTCAGCTAAACTCATATTTGTATATATCTTTTTTTTTTTTAAAGAAATGGTTAGTATGTAAGCCGTGTTCCAGTCCTCTGGGCAATCCCATTTGCCAAGTCACAGAGGCCATAAGCTGGTGATCTGCAGACTTGTGTTGTTTGGCCATCACAGTATTTTTTTTTTATTTGAGTCGATTTTTAAACATCAGAGGAGCTTATATAAAAATCTGGATTTCTGGCTTCTCTTGAAAAATTAGAGGAACTGATTAGCACTGGGCCTGCATTCCTGTGTACCATGGAAATGGTGGTACACAGCAGTGGCTGCCCTTGAGTCACAGCTGTTCTCTTTAGGCAAGATGTGCTCTCCAATTTGCCGCAGTCCCCACCTCTCCCTAATACACCGCATTCAGGCCACTCCTCTCATTTATGTTATTTGCCTGGCCTTGGTATAAATTTAAGTCTGTGCTTCTCGCATACGAAGACCAAAGAAGTCCAAAGAGGTTGTCTTGCCTCTCTCTGGTTTCTCAGCTCTGCACAGCGCCCTATTTAGAATTTTGATTTTCTGAATGAAAAGACTGTAAGTTATTTGAAAGCAACTGGTATTCATTTCTTTGAGTTTTTCTGTCATCATAATTGAAGAGATTACCTAGAAATAAAGCCAATGTGGGAGAAAGTAGAGCCCAGAGATTGAGATACTGAGTCCTAACAATGTCACTAGAACCGCTGGATCTAGCCGTGCCTGAAGGCATGCCTCTGGATTTTCCAGTTATGTGAGCTAGTAAATACTCCTTTTTTACCTAAGCCAGATTGGGTTGTGTTTTTTTCTTTATGTCCCCAAGAGCCCAACTGATACAATTCTCTCTCCACTAACCAGAAGTTTACCATCTTCTTCTAATGTACTTATAAGAAACAGGGTGGGGGTGGGTATGAACTTATAGGACACAGGGCAAAAAGAGTAATAAAACTCAGAAGGTTCTATAGAGAAGGGGCCATGCAATAAGAGTTCAAGTACAACCATCACAGATGGAAAACTAAAAATCTCACCGGGGGAACAGCATCCCAGGGGTCAACTAGCAAGTGGGCAGCCGAGTACCAGCATCAGGTCACAAACCATTTTCTGCTCAGGCCCCTGGGATTTCCCGCTGAGAGGTGTCGAAGAGTTTTCCCCAAGGCTGAGTGAGGTCAACTTGGCCCGATTCATCCATGTAAATACAAGTGAATCCCCCTCTAAACTGTGCTGGCAAGAGACGTGTCCATTTGAAGTCAGTTGTTTGTTTGTTTTTTTCCCTTGGACTCCATAATGCTAGCCATCATTTATTTATAGTCCCACTGAGTGTCCTACTCAGGTTACTTGGCACTTCTGGGCACTAAGCAACACTAATTAATCCCTACTTCCCTCTCCCCCATGGACCCCTGGGAAGGAATAATTGCTTTATGAGGGTGGTTCCCAAAGGCTCAAGGGAAATCATTGACATCTCTGAGTGAATGTCACTCAGGACAACTGCTCTTTACTGTGGCCTTGCCTAAAGTCCCAGCAGCCCCAGGGGTTTTTCCATCAGCTTGGACTCCAGTCTCCTTGCCCATTTTTCTTTTGCCACACCCAATAATAATAATCATAATCATGGGGCAAATGGGGCTAATGATAGAATCGACCTCCTAGGGTTGCTGGGGGGGACTAATGAGATAATGCATAGGAAGTCCTTAGCACCATGTCTAACACCAGTAAATACACATTAATATAACAGTAGCAATACTAACAAAGACAGTAATATTAATAGCAGCTCACTTTATTGAGCAATTACTATATACCAGGCACTGTCCTAAATGCTTTGTATGTGTCTGACCTTGTTTAAAATTCTTTCTAACTCTCTTACTCTTGGGCTGAATATTCTATATACAGAAGACCTATTAACTGTTGGATAATCGTTGCGTGACTAGATGTCTGATTCTACTGTCTGTTCTATGCTAGCCTGGTTGTCTTTATCAAGTCCTGGGTTTCCTGGTAAATAGATTAACTTGGTTTTCTGACCACCACAAATATTTATCCATTCTTTCCATCTTTTCCCCAATCACCTACCCATCAACTCAACCATCCATTCATCCGTCCATATACACAGCCACCAAGCTATCCAACGACACCCCCACCCATTTCTCTACCCACTCACACATCGATCCACGCACTCACACATTCACTGTCTTTCTTTCCATTTTTTCGCATCTTCTAACCACTATTTATCTTTCCACCCACTCATTCACCCACTCACCATTTGTCCATCCATCTACCCATCCATACATCACTTATCTTTTGACCCACCCATCTATAGCCAATCACTTTCCCATCCATTTGTCCACATACCCAATGCTTACCTACCCTACTCATTCATCCCTCCACCCAATGACTTACCCATCCCAAATATGTCCACCACTCACCCACCCACTCACCTATCCATTCACCCATCCATCTGCCCACTACCTACCCACCCACCCTTGAATTCACCCACTCCACCATTCCCACCCATCTGCGATCTGACATTTTGGAGTGTTTACTACATGTAATGTTCTGTGCTAAGCCCTGATATGGTCTCTTGGGATCCCTCTCTGGGAGGAAATTTGGGCACCACCAGAGGGTCCCCACAGAGGGAGATAGGTAAACGTACATGCATTCCATTAAGCCCTTTTGTGGCTTGGACTCTGCCAAAGCCATTAACTCCCAGGTTAGTGGCCAAACAATGATGAAATGCAGGGCCAGGATGGACTGAGGCACGGGCTTCCAGCAGAGCAATTAGAGGTAAACTAATATCTCTTCCGCACTGAAGGGCCTGGGACCTCCAAGATACAGTAAAAAGGAGCGAGTCAGCAAAAGGAAGAAATCAAAGCCACAGAGATCAAGCACTAATTAACTGATTCTCCTAAGATAATATTTCATTAAAATCCAGCTCTTCTGCCTTTGAGGACTAATGTCTCTTCTATCTCCTCTTCATCAACCTTGTCCACCCTTTCCTGATCTCATCTGTTTCCTCTCTGATCTCCCTCCCCCACTTTTATCCTTCCTCTAACCCCACCTCCCCCAACTACCAGGACAGACCTATAAAGGCACAAGTCTGACCCCTGCTACACTGCCAAAGAGACCATGTGGAGAGGCCACATGGAGAGTGAGAAGCCCCAGAAAGAGAGAGCGGCTCAGCCACCCTGACATCCCAGCTGAGCACAGCCTATCAGTGGCCCCTGCCAAGGCAGCATCTTAGGTGCTGCAGCCCACCTGACATCTGACTGCAACTACCTGAGAGCTAACCCGAGTGACACCAGCAGAAGAACCATCCAGCTAAGTCCCTGCCAGCCCACAGGACCATGAGAAACAGTAAAATATTTTCAGTTTAAGCCACATTTTGGGGTTGTATGTTACACAGCTACAGATTACTGATACAGAGTCTGTGACCATGCTGTGTCCGCCGCTTAGAAAGCTTCCCCGATCCTAACCATTATTTCCCCCACGCAGAACCCAGATCCAGTGTCACTGTTTTCTGCCTCCCCATAGTCTGGGTTAGTTTCTCTTTCCTCTGAAAAACTCTTTTATGAGGCTAACTTAGGATACTCGTTTCTCTCTCTCCTCCATTGGCTGTGATTGACAATATTAACTCATTTAAAGCTCACAAAAACCCTATGGGGGAGATGTTATCATTGTCCATTATCCCTATTTTACAGGTGAAGTAACTGGGGCACAGGGAGATGCCCCAAATTGCCCTGGTCTTATTAAGTGGCTCAGCAGAGAGTCAAACCCAGGCCAGAGCCTGTGCTCTTAGCCACCATGGTCTACAACTTCTAAGTAGAGTCTAAACAGTAACGACGTTTATTATCTCATAACACAAAATCCAGAAGCAGAGGATGCCAGGGTCTATCAGAGCAACAGCTTAAAGGTCTCAGGATTCCTGGCTGATTTCTCCAACATTCTCTTATTTTCATGATCACAAGGTGGCTGCCATGGCCACATTCCCACATGACAACTCCAAGATAGAGAGGAAGGAGGAACTTCTCCCACCGTTTCTGAAGCTTCCTACAGACTTCCCTGACCATCTCATTGGCCTGTGCTGGGTCACATGACTACCACTAGTCCAATCACTGGCGAGAGGTGCCTGATACCTATATCTGGCTTGGCCCCAGGTCTTGATTTAGAGGTTGGACCTATTTTCTCTTAGCACTTGGCTGCCTAATATCTTTTAGCAAGGAGGTTGGGGATTTGGCTCTTGGCCAGGCAATCAGCGTTTTCCCCACAGTGGTCAGCCCTCAGAACACCTGAAATAAAGGCACACAGACCCTGTTCACTGCAAGGATCCTCTTTCCCAGGTTTGCATGTGGGTAACACCAGCCTTGTTTCTCCTAGGCCACTCTGAGGTCCCAGGGCAAGAGGATAGCACACTCCCCATTCATCACCCTCCTTCCCCGCAGACACATCCCTCTGGATCACTTTTCAAATGGCCACAATTCCCAAACACCAGTGCATTAAAGGTATTTGAGTTCTCGCTGTTCTACCATGGAATGAGAAGAAAAAAAAAAGACGATGGAATGAAATTCTTATGAAGCTAAATTGATCCCATTTAAAGGAAAGCTGTTGTTGACTTTCCTACTTAAACGCTCTAATGGCTTCCCGGGTAATTAGAATGAAGACCAGGATCCTCACCATGGCTGCCAAGGCATACACCAGGCACGTCTCCTGCCACTCCTCCCCCGGCGCCAGCATCCCAGCCTCCCTGGCATTCTCACTGTTTCTCAAATACACCAAGCCCTGGCCAGCTGAGTGGCGCCGTTGGTTAAGAGCTGGTTTGGGATGCCAGCTCTGAGCAGCAGGGCCCTGGTTCAGATCCCACATGAGGGCCAGTGACACTGCGCCCTCTACAGCTAAGATGCTGAACAACAGCTCAACCTGGAGCTGGGCTGCCGTGAGTCATCAGCAACAGCGTAGGCTGCAGCCCCTGCTGCAGTGGGCTGCCATAAGCTACTGTGTGTGGCTGGCAGCCAGCGTGAGTGGCCGGCAGCTGGTGTGGGCTGCCAGGAGCTACTGTGAGCAGCCTTCTGGAGGCCGGCGACCAATTTGCCTCACCCAGGAAGAGCACAATGATAATACCAACATGGGCCAGTGAAGCGACGTCCTCCACAACTAGACTGAAGAACAAAAGGACAGCAACTTGTCTGTTCCCCTTTCCCCGACTCCCCAGCACTGTTTCCCTCCCCCAATTCCCCAATAAAATCTTAAAAACAAAAATACACCAAGCCCTTTTCCTCTTTAGGGCCTTTGCTGTTTCTTTCCCCTGGAATGGTCTTGTCCTAGTTCTTTGCAAGGTTGGCTGCCTTTCATTCAGACCTCAGCTCATATGCCTTCTCTTTGGAGAGAGATCTTTCCTGACCATCTCCATGGGCGTGGCCATCTCCGTCTCCAGGTTACAACCACATTCCACTGTGCTGACATTGCCCTCTCAGTAACTGACATTGTATTTATGTTGACTTGCTTCCTTGCTGTCTCTTCTGCCTAAAAATAAAATCTAGGAGGGCAGAGACCTTCCTGGACTATTGCAGGCTCTTCCTCGCCTGTCACTCTGCTTCCTGCCCGCCCTCCATAAAACCCATTCTTCACACACACACACACACACACAGGGATCCTGCTAGAATACGAATCAGATCATGTCCCCTCTCAATGCAGAACCCTCCATGGCTCCCAGCCATACTGGCCTCCTTCCTGTTCCTGGAAACTGCTGGGGAGCTTCTTACCTCAGAGCCTTTGCATGTGTTGTTTCATCTTTCTAGAACATTCTTCCCTCAGGTACCCACATGGTTTACTCCTCTCGTTTCTTTTTAGGCTCGGTTCAAAGGTCACCTTAGAGAGGACGTCCCTCACCACTCCATTTAGAATTCACTTCCCCGTCCCCTTTCTCTCCTTTATTCTTCTTTATGGCACTTATCACCATTTGCAATATTTTATATTTTACTTATTTACCTAGCTAGCCTATTGCCACCTCCCCCATGAGAACGTCACTCCATGAGGGCAGGGATTTTTTTGGGGGGGTGGGAGGGAAATCTGTTTTACTCACTGCTGGGTCTCCATTGCCTAACACAGTACCTAGTACATGTGATGTGCTCAAAATACGTACTTTATAAAATATACCATTTTTATTGTGATATAATTAATATACCATACAATTCACCCATTTAAAGTGTACAAGTCAATGGTTTTTAGTAAATTCACAGAACTGTGCAGCCCTCACCACAATCAATTTTAGAACATTTCATCACCCCAAAAAGAAACACCATACCCATTAGTAGTTATTCCCTATTTCTCCCCATTCCCTCAGTACCTGGCACAGTGCCCCTCTGGAGAGAAAGACTATATTTCCCAGCTTGCGGTGCAGCAAGGAGTGTTATGTGACTAAGTTCTGACCAATGGGATGGAAGCAGAAGATTTTTCTCTTCTTTGTTCCTTGCTCCTTCCTGCTGTCTGGAATGTGAACAAAATGGCCAGAGCTCAAGCAGCAGTACCGGACCCTGAGGTGGAAACTACTGGTTACAGATGCTGAAGGGACCCAAAGAAAGGGGCCTGGTGATTGTGGAGATGCCATATCGCCTCTGGTCTCCTGTATCTGCACGACACAGAAACAAATGTCTGCTGTGTTGAATGTAACATTTCCATGTTAGTTGAGATGACCATCACTCAGCCAACTCCAATCCCAACAAATGTGCCTCCATGGCCCCCTCACAGATGAGGAAACTGATGTGAGGGACATTTGCCTGGGGACATTATTTTTTACTCAAATATTTGGGAGAAAAAAAGCAATTTTCTTTTTTATTTTCCCCAAATCTAATTTAGTGCATTTCACACACACACACACACACTACCACCACCCCGCTTTTTTTTTTTTAATAAATGAATACAGTATGGTGAAGACTAGAGAATATCCAGTGAATTTTTAAGAGAACTTTTCTGCTTTCAGGTTGTGAGCCTCCACCCCAAGGTCCTCTATGAGGGGGCGGGGTGGGGGGGACCCCGTCCTTCTTCTGCCACCAGGAAGATCATTGATGGGAAGATCCTGAATATGGTCTCAGAGGGCAGAGAGGCCTGCCCTTGAATTCTGTGTCTACCACTTATTAGCTACTTGATCTTGGGCAAGTTACTTCACCTCTCTGACCCTCAGTTTCTTCCTCGGTAAAAATGGAGATAATGACATATGCTTTGGAGGGTGGCTGGAGGCATAACTTGCTTCTAAAGAACCTGTCCCAGAGCCAAGTACATAGTAGGTGCTGTGTGCTCCCTTCCCAGGAGTTAACCTTGTCCTTCTGGACACAGCCGACTCAAACTGAATCACACTCAGAGGCAGTTCCAAATACAAGAATAGTTTAATATATTTCAGCATGTTTCCACTGGACAATATTATAGGAAAATAGAACTCTTTATTTAAACAGCAAGCATAATAATCACTGCTCCTCTCCAAACACTATGCTTGTTTAAAAAATAAAAAAACAACATCATCAAAATCAATGACTTTTGGCAAGACACTTCAACTCTCAGAGCCTGTTTCTCCACCTGGAGAACGGACAGGTGGGATGTCATTAGCTCACTTTGCTTGGGGCCCACTGGTGATAGAAGACTCTGGTGGGCACTCAGACCAGGCGTACTGTACAGGTGACCCACGTGGTGAGCAGCTTACTCCTCCTGTCTTTTTCAACTCGTGACTGTCAAGGAGAAAGTCTCAAGGTGGTGCTGGCCTGGCTTTAATGCCACTCAAACACTTGTTCGTCTCATTTCGTAACAGAGAAGACACAGATCTCAGGCACTGAGGCTTGGTGACACCAGCATGACACCCAGAAAATTTATGTTTCACAGTCACTTTCTATTTTTGGCAACAAATGATACACGTTGCCCATCACTGGCAGTGATCAAAATAAGTTCCCTTTATGAACAAATATAAGCTTAAAAAAATGAGTCTGGTTAAAGGAAAATATCTGGTAAACAACATATAAAATATGGCAAAAATAATAATAATAATAACGACAATGGTAAGGAAACACTTCATTAGGTCAACCTAAGAGGGTTCTAACACGTCTTGCAATTTCGTGATTCTAAAGCAAGCTATGAAGAGACACAAAGACACCTGGGTACCTTTCTAACAAACCTGTAGCAGGGAGCTAACCCACTTGTCTCTCCCTCTTTTCTCTGTAACTTGTATTTGCTTAAAAGAAGAAAGAAAAAGAAAAATTAAAACAAGGGAAGGCTTAAATCATCGTCTCCTATGCTGTGCTTCAATATCTCTGGCACCAGGTGAGAACTGTCTCTTCTTAATGATTGTGGCTCCAGGGAGGTGCCTCCTTTAAAGGCGATTGGCCCTTTTTGGAACACAGGTGAGAATCTAGTCTCAGTGACAAAGCAGCCCTGATTTGGAAGAGGGGAGTCAGAAGGGCTTTCCCCCAGCACACCAGGGTAGCCGCCTCGCAGAGAGATCTTTTGCAGCTATTTCTGCGGGCCTTCTTCCTTCCCTTCCAAGCCAGGATGAGGCTGCAGAGGGTTGCCATGGAAACCGGCCCCATCCTCCCACAGGAGGCTGCCAGCCCTGATTTCCTGTGGAGTTAAGAAGCAGGCAGCAGCGGGGGTCACCCAGGCATGAAGATGGGTTTCCCTGGGGATATCCCACCTCCTGCCAATCACAGTGTCTATCTGGGAATCCTGGGGGGCGGCTGGAAGCTGAGGGCCAGGGAAGCCCCCAAACCCTGGTACTGGTCAGGGAAGAGACGAGCCCCTGAAACATTCGGAGATCTCAGGTCCCCTCTGCTCCTCAGTTAAAGCTAAAGGGACCTAACTATGTGTGTATGTGTGTATGTGAGTCCGAATCTCATGAGTGGCACCCACCGGTGCGTGCCTTTGGCTCTGATGTCAAACAGAACTAACTGTCCCTCCATCATCCCCTTGAACTCAAGGAAGGCATTTGCTATTGGGACAATAAGTCTGTTTGCAGAATTCTATGAGCTTATGAGCTAATTCCAGGCAGTCGCTTCACCACTCTGAGCCTGTTTCCTCACCTATAAAAAGGGCATAACCATCCTCTCCTTGCAAAGATGCTGTGAGAAGTAGAAATACTATGTCTACTGTGGCTGTCACAGGCATTTAGAGGGTGCTCAATAAGCAGGACCTAATACTAATAATACTTGCCATCATCATACAGTTTTCTAGGCAATTTTTCTCTTTGAGCTGTTTTTCCTAAGCTGATGGAAAGGCAAGTTTTCTTCATTGATCTGTTTGTTCGGAGGGTGGTGTACCCAGGAGAATGGACCATTGGTCTGAGAACCAGTCAGCTCCTATCAAGTCACTTCTAAGAGACAGAACAAGGTTTCTCAAACTCGAATGGCTTCAGGGGCCAGGAGTTACTGTGAATGGAGAAGCAGGAAGGGAAATTCCCATCAAGCAGAAACCCTGGTGAACCAGAGTGCACATGCCCCAGAAAATGGAGGCAGCTGCTTCTTAGCTTTGGGCAACGGCTGCCCTTGGGAATATGGGCCCAGTGTGGCCAGATCTTCCAAGTTTTTAAGAGAAGCTAGACCTTTTACGTCAACTCTCTCAAAGATAATATGAAAACAACGAACGTATTACTTTTCAAAAATGTAGGCCACACAAAACAGGTCTGCAGACTGGGTCATGCCCACAGCTGGAGCTTCTGAGCTAGAATGTAGGAAACCAACTTCTCTTTTTTTTTGGCGTGCCAAGTCCAAGGAGCCTGGCTGCTTCTTTCCATCAAGGCCCTCCTGTGGGGGCTGTGTCTTTCTTACTCCCGACCTGAGTCTCAGCACTGGCAAAGCTCATCCCATCTGGAGCCTGTGAGTCTGGAACACAGAGCTCCACTCCTCAGAGCCCCCTGTCAGGGGGTGCTCACGATCTATATCTTGGTTGCTCCAGCTTCGGGAAAACCCTCCTGCGTATTCTCACATATCAGTGTGAACGGACAGATGAGGGAACGGGACACCTGGGGAAGCAGGTATTCTAAAGACTCCTTTGGCTTCAGCTAGTTTAAAATACTTTGGGAATAGGGCTTATTTCAAGGGACACATTGCAGGGTCCCGATTGGCTTTTTTTACGGTCGACATCGGCTTTGAGTGGTTAAGGCCTTGACCATACCATTGTCAAGGACTTGAATGGTGGCCCCTCTGGAAATTGGGGGCAGGGCAGTCAGGACTCCTATACTGCCCTGTCTGCCCTAGCTTTCGTGGGTATCGCAAGGTAAGCCGGGAGCAGAAAGAGCCTCATTTTGGAATTATACCTTCTCTCAGCTTCCCTTCTTCCTCCTGTCCTGGACCAACCTTCTAGAAAAAAAGCAGGAAAGTGCTAATGCCACCACTGTTGGGTGTTCAAAGCTCTGCACCCAGGACAGATACAGACACAGAAAGTTGGGTGATCGGGGGGACAGGTTGGGTGAAGGCCAGCACGTGGGGCTCTGTCTGCTCCCAGAGCTCACGACCGGATGCGGTAACGGACGGGCACATCGTGTTCTGGCTGCATCAGCCCGAAGCCATACCGGCTGAGGTCAAACTCCGGGATCTCCGTGTCCGGGTTGATCAGCTCAAGGTCAAAGTGCACCAGCACAAGGAACACGAATCTGCAGAGAGAGGTGTGGAAGGTGTGAAGGAGAGGGGGCGTGAGGTCACATCCGGAATCAGGCAGGAGAGCAGTGGCTTCCTCCTGAGTCTGACCCCAACTCAGAGCACAGGTGTTTGCTGCTCACCAAATGCCCCTGAGCTCCTCTACATGCCACCCTCTGTGGTTAGGCAGGTCTGTGGTCTAGCTCCAGGTGATGGATGCGAGCAGAAGTGACGCGTGTCAATTCCACATCAAAGCATTTCAGAGCCAGTGCACAATTCTCCAGCTTTCCCTCCTGGCTGGCAGCTGTGTGGGACTCGTGTGGAGGTGATGGGGTGGGAAGATGGAAAGACCCTGGCCCCTGAATCTCTGCATGGGCTGGGGAGGAGCCTCCCAAACCCACAGCTGACTTGGTGTGAGTGGGAACTAAACCTGTGTTGTGACAAGCCACTGAGACTGGGGGTCGGGGGGTGCTTGTTACAGCAGCATAGCCTAACTTCCCCTGATTAGTATGGACAGGGACCCTTCCTGACCCCTCCACTATACTCCTCCCAGCACCCCAAAAACCTCCTGGAACCCTTACGTCTGCCTTGGCCTGTTGCTTTAACCATAGGCTGCCTTTGTGACATTAGAAATAGGCACCCTTCCCTCAGGACCAGCGGTTCTCAACCTTCCTAATGCCGCAACCCCTTAATACAGTCTCTCATGTTGTGGTGAGACCCCCAACCATAACATATTTCGTTGCTACTCTATAATTGTAATTTTGCTACTATTATGAATCGTAATGTAAATATCTTTTTGTTTTCTGATGGTCTTAGACGACCCCTGTGAAAGGGTCGTTCGACCCCCAAAGGGGTTGTGACCCACAGGTTGAGAACCGCTGCTCAAGACACTTGACTGTGTCTACGGGAAAACTGTCAAAATGTACCAGCTTTGCAAGAACAAGCACTCTTTACTGCCATCTTCTGGAAAACTCTCCCAAGTATACAAACTGCGTATATGATGTAATCAGCGTGCCCATAAATGAGGTGGCAGCCTTACCTTATGCTAACTGGTTCCTGCCCACCTGCCTTATTTTACTTAGCGTCGCCTGCATCAGTAAGGGTCAGGACTGGCTCTTCACCTACCGTGCTTGCACCACCAGCCCCCACCACGCCCCAGGCGCAGCATGCTGGGAGCTTTACGCTTACTGAGTGCGTCAAGAGGGAAGACAAGGATAGAGTGAAGTCAACGCTCTGGACAGGAGAGCTGGGCGCAGAACTGGGCTCTGACCCTTAAGGCTGTGTGACCCCCCCCCAGTTTCTTTCCCACTCTGGGCTTGCGGTTCCCCCATCTGATCCAAGAGGTGGGATGTGTCCTTTCCAAACCTGCAGGGTGCTAGAGGGTGAGTTTACATAGCGTGGGCGGGGGTCTCTACCCACACCTAGATCTGGATCCTGGCACCTCCACTCACCTGGTATATGACCTGGCAAATAACTTGGCCTCTCTAGAGTCAGTGTTAGACTGTCACCTACCTAGCAAGGTTGTCATGATGACTGAGATAAAAATAATAACAAATTAGCTAATTACTGAAACACTACAAGCCAGACATTGTGCAAAGCATTTAGTGTACACTCGCTCTCATTATTCGTCCAAAGATGTTGAGGTAGGAGCTATTGTCCGTTCTGCTATACACCACTTGTTTTGAACACATGAGTTTGTTCCAGTGTGATCGGTATATTAGGGTACGAATGAAGAGTAACACAAATTTTGAGTTAGCTTATGAGCAATTTCATCTACGAGGGACACGAAGAGAATGCAAAACCCCGCACCCAGCTGAACCGAGCTGAGCAGTAATTCACAAAACGCACGTGTTCATTGACCAAAGCTCTATCCACCAGTGACCTCAGCTCTCAGCTCACGGGGTGGGCGGGGGGTGGTGTGTGTGGGGGTGTTGTGTCACACCATTCATATCAGGTGCTCCATGTCAGATAACCCTCCTTTCATATTTCACAGTAGCTCATAGCAGCAACCCCACCCACTGTCCACTTCCACAGCAAACTTCAGGTCATTTTCAAAGTAAAGTGCCACATTTACTACAGCACTTAGGTATTTTGTAACCATTTCACATGTGTAAACCTGTTCTACTATTTTTTCCTAGGTGATTTTTTTCAATGTGTCATTGATGAGGCTTTTGACTGTTGGGCCCTGACCCCATTTTTCCCACAATCCCTGTGGTTTTTATCACATGATTTCGCATGGCACAGTGATTTTTAGGAACCCGCGAGAAATGTTAGAGCAGAAGCGGCTGTATAATGATCTCCATTTAACTGTTTGAAAAAACTGAGGTCGAGAGAGTAATGCAATGTGCCCATTCACTTCGCATAATGCCTGCACATTAACAATAGTGATATTAGTAACTACAATAATAATTAACATTTATTAAGTGCCTACAGTGAGCCAGGCAGTAGATTAAGTACTTAGAAAGATCCGATTCCTTTGTCTTGAAAGGCCCTGGGATGCAGTATGACCAGTACCCCCATTTTACAGTTGAGGAAACAGGGGCACAGAAGGTCACCCATCTTATGATGACACAGGGGCTGAACAGAAGAACAGGACGGATGTCGTAACCCCTGGCCCAATCTGTTTGTGCTCTAGCGGCCAAGGCTCTTGGGGTTGAGGGAGGAGCATGCGTGAGGTATTAAAATAACCAAAGGGCACCATGACGTTTGGCTGGTTCCTGCCGAGAGGCTCCGAACATGCACGACAGCTACAAACAGACGGTCAGCTGCTCAGAATGTCCGCTGTTTGGCATTCTGAGTGTTTGGTATTTGGGCACCAGCCTTGGAGGGGAGAACCTGTGGCCAGATCTGATTATTTCCAAAGAAATCAGACATCTGGCTTTTTATCTGAGCTCTTCTGATTCTTAAACGTTAGCATACATTTTTAAAGCAAAAATAAATATATTTGTGGGGAGGAGACGACTCAGGGGCCAGCCTTTTGGAACCTCTGCCCTAAACCCTTCTCCTGGCTGACAGGAGAGGAGGGCCAGTGCCAACCATACAGAGCAGGAGCCTTCCCTGCCCACCCTCCCTTCCCCCACACTCACTGTTTGATGCTGCTGATGGCATAACCCCTCCCTAGGCACTGGTTGTGCCCTGCTCCCCACGGCATGCTGTAATTCTTCAGTCGCTTCCCATCCTTGTAAAAGTCTTTCTTCTCTGATCCATCAGGGTTCAGGAATCGGTTGTATTTAAACACCTGGAATAGGAAGAAGGCCCGTGTCTGACTTCATCCCCACAACATGCACGCCTGCCTGAAGAAAAAGGTAGGATGTTCATCATAGCCTTGTTTATAAGAGGGAAAAACTGGAAACCATATAAAGGTAAATTGATAGGGGATTGGCTTTAAAAAATAGCAGCTATTTAGAAGGTTGAGTTGGTCTGTGTGTGCGCTGACATGGAAAGAATTTTTAAGACTGGCTGCTTGTAGAAAAAGCAAGTCTCAGAAGAGCGTGCATTATATGATCCTATATACACACCTATCTATTCATATGTGTGTGAGCATGTTGTGTGGATGTCTGTAAAGGCATAAAAATAATTTAAAGGACACATGCCCAACCATCATTAGGGAACTGTGGAACTGAAGAGGAAGGGGAATTAAGAAAATGTTTTACTTTTAAATATGTACGTCTATATATTTCAATTTTATAAGTACATATTATGACTGTAACTTAGAATAAAATAAAATTATTTTTAAAAAGGAGAATGCCCCATTTCCTTTGGTTACATTGTAGAGTGTGAAGATGAGGATTGTATCTGAGTACAAGGCTTGGCACAGAGCAGGCGCTGAATGAAAGATGGTTGGATGGACCAGTGTATAGACTGAGAGATGGAAGGGTGGGCGGACGGGTGGGTGGATGGGTGGGTGGATGGGCAGACAGGTGGAAGGATGGATGGATGGATGGGTAGATGGGTGGATGGGCAGTTGGGTAGATAAACTGATAGATGGATAGATGAGCATATAGCACAGGGCCTGGCACACAGTAAGTACCCAAATCGGTTAGAAATTGGGAAAGCTTGCCCCATCTCAAAGTCCACGGAGAGGGAAAAGTGTTGAGAAGCTGACATAACATTCTGAAAAATGGAAGATCGCTCAGCTATCATTTAAAAAGCATTCACTGTGTGTGTGGCAGGCACTATGAAGGCCTTTCTTCCATGATCTCATTTAGTCTTCCTGACAGCCCTATGAGGCAGGTGCTATTATGAGGTTCATTTCACAGGGGAGGAGCCAGAGACACAGAAGGTGAGGTCATCTGGACAAGGTCACACAGCAAAGAGCAGAGCTGGGCTGACCTGGAAGCCACTGATTTTTTTCCCCCCCAGTCCCTGGTATGCCATTTACCTCTGGGTCTGTGTAGATTTCTGGGTCCCTCTGGGGACTCAGGAATGGGAAGAGGAGGAGGCGGTCACCACGTCGCAGGCTGAATTCCCGCCCATCTGCCATGGGCAAGGCCAGGTCCACCACGACCTCCCGGGTGATGAAGGGCGCAGCTGTGAGCCTGAGGCTCTCACTCAGCACACTGTCTGCACGGAGCAGGGAGGGACAGGGAAGGGTCAGCAGCTGTCCTCTCACCCACTCGAGTGCCACCCCAGCCCTCATTTTATAGAGGAAGGTGAGGAGGCTCAGAGAGGGAGCATGACTTGCCCACCATCACACAGTGAGACCGACAAGGCCAGGTGATGAGGTGCAATTGCTACATTCCTTCAGGGACCTTGGACATGAGGATTTTGGTCTGATCCCAGGAGAAGCTGTGAGGGATGGTGGGAGCCAGTGAGATATCAGAGAAGGCTAGGGAGAGAGTGGGGACATCAACATTGGTCGTTTCTGCCTGCCCAGCATACATCCCCCTTCTGGAAACCGTTCCCTGATTTTTCTCTGGGCACCACCCCTCTTCTACTCTCCACTCCCAACTCTTGGGATTGGGCTGTGATTGGTCAATCAGAGCACCCCAACCCTCTGAACCTCATGATTGGTTCAAAGTGGGTCTATGACCCAAAAAGAGCCAATGAGACACATTCCTGGGACTTTGGGTAAGAGTGTTGCAGAGAGGCACACCCTCATGGGCTGAGAGCGTGTCAGCCTGGAGTTGCTGGTGACCATTATGCCAGCCTGAGACTGGAGCCAACCCAGCAGAAAATGGGGCTGAGAGATGGAGAGAGACTGAGTCCTGATGACGTTGTTAGAGCACCTGGATCCACTTGTGCCAGAAACCAGGTACCTCTGGATATTTTAGTGACGTGGCCCAAATAAAGTCTCTTCTGCCTCAGCCAGTTGAAGTTAAATTTTCTGCTACTGGCATCCAAAAACCTCCTCCTGAGACCATGAGAAACTGAGACCGGGACATGAAGATGCCGGGTCTAAGAAGATAGAAGGCCCAGAGAGACCTTGGGTCAGAGGACACGGATGGACCCTGGGTCATAGGAGCCCATGTTGGGGAGGACTTAGGGGGCCATGTGACCCAGTTTGGGGGGCTATCTGAAGGGTGTGACCATCTCACCAAGCACAGGCATGCTCTCTAGAACCTTCTGTGGGAGAGTAGTCATCTGCAAGATAGGCTGCTCTGCTCGCCAGAGGATTTGCTCAAGCTCTTTGCGCACGGCAGCCAGGGCCTCGGGGTTCTTGAGGAGGAAGAGGAGGAGCCAGAAGGCAGCAGGACCCATGTTCCCCTGCAGTGAGAAAGAGCCCCTGTGGTACCACTGAGACGGCAGACCTGGGGTGTCAGCTGACTGGTCTGTGGCATGGGCACAGCCCTGGCCGAGGCACAGGGGTCAGCAGGCCTGGCTTCCCACCCCTGCCAAACATCTAGGCATGACCCACATCTATCTTCAGCCTCAGGACATGGCCGAGATCTGCGTCCTAGCTTTGGCATAGCTCAATGATTACTTCAAGGCCTTTCCTGCCATCCCTGACCTTGAGTAAAATCATTGATCTGAGGTCACATAGGTAATCTTCAGAGCTAATCAGTGAAAAAGTGTCAACAATAGGAACAAAGTGTGTCAATTAAGTTTACTGTTCACATCTGAGGATGACTGCATCCTTGACCTAATTCTTTGCCCATCCCTGCATCTATGCCCCTTCCCACATGACTCTGCACATCCTCCTATTAAGGTGGCAGAGTGTATTTCTTCACCCCTTGAATTTGGGCTCAGTCATGTGACTTGCTCTTGTCAATAGAATGAGGCAGAATTGACAGAACAGCACTTCTACGTCTAGCCCTTAAGTGACCTTGTGTGTTTCCACTTGCCTGCCTAGCCCACTGGTCCCAAGAGGTGGATGGGAGACACAGAACAGAGCTGAGCTGTCCAGCTGAGCCCAGTTGAGACCAGCTGACTCCCAGCGGACCCACAGACATGTGGGTTAGCTAAATGAGCATCAGTGTATGTGCCACTGAGTTTTTGTGGTTCTTTGATATTCAACAACAGCAAACTGATGCAATAGCTGAATATTTGCTTTCAAATATGAGAGTACTATGTACTGTATAAAGCAAAGTAGCAATGATCAATGATGACTGGAAGCCATGCGTTCCTTGAACAAAAATTATGTAAAACTTTCCAATAGCGAAATAATTAGGAAAATGGACGATATTTCTTGCTCTCAGGCTTCAGCCGTGGCCAAGCATTTTAGTCCTGGTATTCCGCA
>NW_017731404.1:988317-996954 GCF_001890085.2 Hipposideros armiger
CCGTGGCCAAGCATTTTAGTCCTGGTATTCCGCACGTGCCTGACATGTGTATGGGGTACCCTTAAATGAGACACAGGTGAATACCAACTAACCTCCGTTTGAGGGAAACTTTTTGTCTACCATAAAGGAATAGCTTATCCAATCATGATAATGAAACATTAGTCATAAATATCATGTTTACCGAGTGATTCTATTATAGACATAATTGCATACAGACAAAAAGTTATTTGCATAAGGACATTTACCACAGTCCTGATGTCATAGCAAGACCGGAATAACCTCAATGTCTATCAATAGATCAATGAGCTACGTGAGGATCCATCCCTAGGATGACACAGGAAGTCGTTGCAAAGAAATCAGCTCTGTGCGTACTGACATGGGACTGTAGCCAAGACACATGGAGGCACGCAAACAGCAAGATGCCGAATGGGGCTCAGCGTGCCACCATTGGTGTGTATGAAGAAACACACGCCATCTCTAGAAGGAGACTCAGATAATTGGCAACTGAGTTTGCCTCTGGGACAGAAGCTGGGAGGGCGGGAACATAGGGAGGGGGAAACTGGCTTTTCACTACATCTGTGTTTTTAAATTGCCTGAATTTTAAAAATAATGTACTACTTTTAAGCGAAACAACTGTGAATGATTTTCACAGGGATCTGAAAGGGCATGGAGAAATGCTCATGATACAATATTAAGTAAAATTAAAAGTGGAATTTTTTAAAAACTGCATGATCTTAATCACAGAAGAAAAACATATGGAAAAGGCAGTAAACAAATGCATCAAAAACTCAATGATGGTGAAACAGACTTTCCTTCTTTCTTAGCTACCATGATAAACTCAGTGCCAAGGAGGTGCCATGTTCCCTGTTCAATTCCCCCATCAAGCAGCACCATTATCACACTTTTGACTGAAAAGGAAAATTCAGCACTCCCTAGTCCCTACTCACCAGCGTACAGTAGAGGCTCAGTGATGTTTGTCAAATAAACATCTGTGTCTCTGTGGGCCGGGGGCTTGCAAGTCAGCCCGTGGGCTGGCAGAGCCCTGGACAGGGTTGGGTTCCAATCCTAGCCCCCCACTTCCTGTGACTCTGGACAAGTCACCCCCTCCTCTGGGTCTCAGAAACTCCCTCTTGCTAACATAACAACATGCCCACTCCTGCGGCAGCCACAAGGGTCCACTGATATTGGATGCAAGTGACCCTCACATGCTGGGCACACAGTAGGTGCTCAGGAGAGGTTTCGCCCTTCCACGGCCCCTCCGCCAGGCTTGGGAACAAGTGGGGGCCTGGAATGCTCTCTGAGGTTTCCTCTAGCACCTCAGGTCCAGCGGTGACAAGCAAGGTCACTTGCTGTCCATCACTTCAATAGCCAGGGGAATGTAGGCGATAAATAATTCAGCTTTGGGTTAACTCAGTGCCAAGGCCATTTCGTCTTGCCAGGACGGTCAGATGGGGGCCACGGCACATTAATTACAAAGCAGGAGTGGAAGGAACACGAGGCTGCTCAGTTACCTCTGTTTTCAGGAAAAAGCAGAGGCAAGAGAGGGAGGTGACAGACTGCCTTCCACCCCGCTGTGTGTGAGTCTGTGTGTTTGTGCACACACACACACACACGTATCTATGTGATCACACAACCGTAAGAGATTCTAGATTCACTGCCCTGGAAGTTGAGTTTTCTCCGGCGGGCCCTTGCCTCATGTACCCAGGAGGACATTTCCGGTCTAGCCTCATTCCCTGCCATGCAGTCCTGTGATGGGCCTGCTGGGACAGGCCTCTTCTCTGCCCGCCCATCCTACATCCCCTTAGAGCCGGCCTCTTCCCCTGCCTGGACTTTAGATCTCAGCCCCCCGCCGGGTCCTCTGCTAGGTCCCTGAATGCTGGAGCCTCTCCTTGACCCCACCATCAGCCTGGTTCCAGGCTTTGGGGTTCTGGATTCATGGGCGTTTGGGAAGAGCCTATGAGATGATGTTTGTACAGTGCTCAGCAGGATGGCTGGCACGTGGTGAGTACTCGGTATCTTCTGAAGTGATTATTCCTGCCTCCACACTGACCTGACAGTGGCACTCACAGCTACCATTTCTCCACCTCTGAGAACACGTCCCACCCCCGGCTCTGGGCTGCGCTCCCCTCCCATTCCCCTGGCTATTCCTTCTGTCTCCTTTGCTGGCTCCTCTTCAACCCCACACTAGAGAGGCCCAAGGCTTGGTCCCCTTCCCCATTCGCCCTCTCCCCCCCCCCCGCTGGTGATTTCCAGTCCCATGGTGTCAACACCATCTCAATACTGACAACTCCCAAACAAACGTCTCCAGCTCACATCTTAACCTCAGACTCTTTTCTATTATCCAGGTCCCACTGCCTCCACCATTCTCTACCTCAAACTCAGCACCCCCGAAACCAAACCCCTGGTGTTCGTCCCCAAAACTCGCTTGTTGCATGACCTACCTCATCTGTTAAGAGCAGCTTCATCTTTCCCGCAGCTCAGGCCCAAACCTGGAGCCATCCTTACCGATTCCTTCTCCCAATGTCTCCGCCAATAGCAAATCCTGTTAGCGCTACCTGGAAACACTTCCAGAATCCAATCACTCCCCCCCCCCCCGCCCCTCTGGTCCAGTGCCATTCTCTCTTGCCCGCATAGGGCAGTGGCCTCCTCCCTGGTCTCCCTGCCTGCACTTCCCCGGCAATGCAGCCAGAATGACCCATCTAATGCAAATGATAGTCCATGCTTGCGCCTCTGCGCAGAGCCCTCAAAGGGCTTCCATCTCAGCGTAAAAACCGAAGTCCTCCCTGCGGCCTATGGGGCCCTGCATGGTCTGGCACCTGCTACCTCCCTGCTCCCTGACCCTCATCCCCACCCCAGGGCCTTTGCACATGCTGTCTCCCTTGCCTGGATGCCCTCATCCTATATATCTACGTGACTTTCTCCCTCACTTCCTTTGAGTTTCTGCTTAGATGTCACCTTCTTGGTGAGGCCTTCCTTGACCACCCTGTATAAAGTAGTCCCTCCCCATCCCCCTCTGTATCCACTTCCCCAGCTTTATTGGTTCTCCACAGAACTTATCACCTCTTATATATTTTATATACTTCCTGGTCTGTTTTCTCCCACTAGAATGTCAGCTCTATCAGGGCAAGGATCTTGGTTTTGCTCTATCCCCAGCTTCTAGAATGATGCCTGGCACACAGTAAGCCCTCGCTAAATATTCATGGAACATAGTTACTGAGCTCTAGTTATCCGCCAAATACACGTACAGGTCTTACATGTATCATTTCCTTTCATCCTCATCACAACGCCTTCAGAAAGGTGCTGCCGTCCCCATGTTAAAGATGAGTAAACTGAGGCACCGAGAAGTTAAGAGACAAGCTCACCAGGAAGCTTCAAAGTCAGAATTCAAATCCAAGCAGGCTAGTCACAGAGCCTGTACCTGAAACCACTGGGCTACACAGCACCTTGGCTCGGCTTTCAAGACTCGTGTTCTTGAAGGGTCTTCCCACCTACCTGAATTTTGGACACTGCCAACAATACAACCTCAGAGGACGTCCTGTCCCCAACTCCTGCCCAGTTCTCCTGGCCCTGCCAAAGGCTGTTCCCCTGACTTTCTGCCACTCAAGCCCCCAGTCCAACATCCAGTTCTGCTGACAGAGGCCATTTCCGCAAGGGATTCTGGGAACAGTTTAGAGCTCCAATCTTTGCCCATAAATATGTTATTAGGCACTAATGGGGCCCAACTGTTGATCAAACCCAGCCCCTGTCCCTCGCCATCCTCTGCCTACAAGGACAGTTAATGGCTCAGAGAGAAAACTAAAAATAAGTTGCAAGTCGATGAGAGCGGAATTACCCAGAAATGTCAGCCTGTGCAATTGTCACTGCTGAGGCGGGGCCAAGAGAAAGAGGGGCACTCAGGGGTTAGAGGGAGGGCAGGAACCAAGCCTGGCGAGTCAGCATCCTCAGCTCTGCTTTTTCTCACCCCAACATCTGGTCCATTACTAAATCCATTGGTGCTGACTTCCTTTTGTTTCTAGAATCTGTCCACTCCCTCCTCATCTCCATGGCTATGCCCTGGTCCTGCCACCATTGTCTCCTCATTGGTGTACCTCAGATCCTGTCCCTCCTTTGCTCAGAACCCTCCCAGGGCTCCCATCTCACCCAGAGAAAAACCCCAGGTCCTTACTTACCAGGACCCACAGGCGTTCTGTGATCTCTTCCCTTAGTCCCACTCTCCCTTTTCATTCTGCTTCAGCCACACTAAGCTCCTTGCTGTTGCCCAAACGCCTGGCATGATCCAACCCCAGGGCCTTTGCACTTGCTGTTTCCCCTGCCTGGAATTCCCACCTTTGTTCTATCCCCATAACTTCTCCAAAGGCCTCCCTGACCACCCTGCCTAGAGTAGGCCCCCAGGGTCTCTCTATTCATGACCCTGTTTTATATCTTACATCTCAGCATCTAAAAGCACCCTGTATATGTTTCCTTGATTGTCTGCCCCACCCCCACCCCTGGCTAAAACTTAATCAATACAAACTGGGGCTTTGGGGTCTATGGTGAGTATTCAGTGGAACTTTGAAATGATTCTTCAAAATAACTGATCTGCACACTTCAAAAATGTCATGAAAATGATGAAAGGCACAGAAACTTTTCTGTATTAAAGAAAACTAAAAAAGCAGAATGACTGGGCCGGTCGAGTGGCGCGTTGGTTAAGAGCTGGCTTGGGACGCCAGAGGGCCCCGGTTTGGATCCCACATATGAGGGCCAGTGACACTGAGCCCTCTACAGCTAAAATGCTAAACAACAGCTCAACCTGGAGCTGGGCTGCCGTGAGTTGCCAGCGACGGTGTAGGCTGCAGCCCCTGCTGCAGTGGGTTGCCATGGGCTACCGTGTGTAGCCAGCAGCCGCAGTGAGCGGCCGTCCAGAAGCCGGCAACTGATCTGCCTCACCTGGGAAGAGCACAGTGATGGTGCCAACTTGGGCCAGTGAAGCAACCCCCTCCACAACTAGACTGAAGAACAAAAGGTCAGCAACTTGTCGGTTCCCCTTCCCCCAATTCCCCAGTGCTGTTCCTATCCCCCAATTCCCCAATAAAAATCTTTAAAAAAAAATAAAATAAAATACAAAAATAAATAAATAAAAAAGCAGAATGACTAAATGTACCATGAGATCCTGGATTGGATGGTGGACCAAGATGGACCATAAGGGACATTATTGGGACAACTGGAAAACTTAGAATATAGACTGTATATTAGATATTGACCCTATATCTGGGTTAATTGTCCTGAATTTGGTCATTGTACTGTGGCCATGTCAGAGAAGATTCTTGCTCCTACGAGATGCATGCTGAAGTAATTAGGGGTAAAGAGTCACGATGTCTGCAGCTTATTCGCAAATGATTCAATAAAATATTCATAGTAGGAGAGAAAGAGAGAGGGAAAGCAAATGGGGTAAGATGTTTAAAAAAAATGGAAGAATCAAGGTGAAGTGTACATAAGAGTGCATTAAACTATTCATACAACTTTTCTATAAGTGTAACCTATTTCCAAATTTAAAGAAAACCAATATTGAATACATGATCCTGTTCATGAGAGTGCTCACAGTTAAAAGTCAGGGACCTGGGGCAGACAGCTGGCCCACACCCACACTCATATTCGCATACCCTCACAAATGCACACCTACATGCGTGTACACACAGATACACACTCACACACACGTACACACCCACACCGCATGCTCCCGCTCACACGCCATGCCCACCTGTGTGGCCCACAGCTGCAGCACCAGAGCCCGCGCCTGCATCTCCTCTGACACACCCATCTCCTCCAGGTGCAGCAGGTAACTCTCCAGCCAGTTGCTCCGTTGGGCCCGGGGGGCCAGCCTGGCTGGGGACAACAGCTTCCACAGGCGACCTTTGACTCTGCACGCCCGTTCCTTATCCCCTGCAGACACACAGCACAGAGGGTGGGGGTTACAGATCACCACCAGCCCAGGGCCACCCAGCCCTGACCTGTGATGAGGCCATGGGTCTTCCTGTTGTCATTCCATGGGGGAGGAGGGGGCGTTCCTGTTGGAAAGAGGCTACAGGGATGCCCTTTAAATGTTGCCTTGCTTATTGTCTGTCTCGCCCCCAGTGGACAAGAGCAAGGGGCCTTGTCTGTTTTACTCACCTCTGTATCCCCAACACCTGACCCATAGTGGGCCCTCAATAAATATGTGTTAAATAAATGGTGGTTCTTTACACAGCAGGAAGAGGAACACGTAACACCAAACAGCATTCCCCAGACTCAGCAAAGCCTCTTTCAGGAGACATCAGAACAACTTAACTGCCATCGAGAGGGGACAGATTGGTCTGGGGTCTCAAACTTAACTACCTCCAGGGAAAGCAGGTAACGCAAACGAGGCAGGAGAGCCAGGAAGGCGTGTGGGAAGTGGGAGGGTCAGGGCAGCTCCTCCAACCAGCGCCCACTCTGTCCCCAGCCAGGGAGCGTGGTTTTCAGAACAAACTGAAAATCCAGATGTTCGTGTGGAATCTGATGTTTTTTAAGGTTCGCATCTAAGCAAGAAATTTTTAATCACTGTGCAGACCACACAAGCATCTGTGAAGGTCGACTGGCCCACAGAGCACCAGTTTGCAATCACCATGACATAAACAATGGCGTGTTATGCTCTGGAAAACCAAGGAAGAAGTTCTTTATGTACAGAGACGGGCCCCCGAGGGCAGACTGCTGAAGGAAGGAAACCAGGTGCGTTTTACTTGTGTGTTGTGGGAGCCCTACAAGACGATGCCATATGGACACAGATGTGCGGAAATATAAGATCTAGTTTTTCCAAATCACCCCTTGGAAAAGTGGGAGTTGCTTTGGATTGCTGCAAAACTCCAAAGTTCTAGAAAATCTCTCATTGGCTTTTTTGATCCACAAAGCAGTGTGTTTCAGGAAGACCCATCTACCTAGTGGCTCTAAAGCGGGCTACCTACTACAGGGTATTTGAAAGGGTAGAAAATGTACGCTAAACTTTTTTTTTAAAGTATATTAGTTACATTTCCAAATAATATGCTCCATCTGCTTTTCTTCAACCTCTAGGCACTTTTTCAGATGACATCACAATTTCAAGCAGTGAGCCCAATTGTTCCTCTGACATACATTATTTTCCTGTGTTTCCCAACATTTTGGGAAGCTTTTAAACCCCTGTAGGCCCAGTCCCACCCATATGGATCTTGTCAGACTCTCTGGGGGTGGGGCCTGGGCACGAGGAGAGTTTAAACAGGTGAGTACCGCGTGCAGGAAGCATTGCAGCCACCCCAGTGGATGCTAGCTCTGGATGCTTATAGGAGTTATCTGGTAAGGTAGTTAAAAAAAGGAGGTAGAGAAATTTAGCACAGATTTAGCAATGTCTGGCATTCTTTGAGGTTGGACAGCACAATTGCAAGTCTTGGACATCACGGCAGACATGGCTTTTTAAGGATGACTTTACAAAGCAATGCTGTATAAAAAGGCAACCGACAGAATAGGAGAAAATATTTGAAATGTATCTATCTGATAGGGGTCTAGTCCCCAGAATATATAAAGGATTCCTACAGCTCAATAACAAAAACAAATCAAGCAACCCAATTCAAAAAATGGGCAAAGGACTTGAATAGACATTTCTCCAAAGATGATACACAAATGGCCAATAAGCACAGGAAAACATGTGCAACACCACTAATCATTAGGGAAATGCCAATCAAAACCACAGGAGACCACCTCATACCCATTAGGATGGCTCATATAAAAAAAAAAAGTCACATAACTAGCAGAGAGGTGGAAAAAAAATGAAACTTGTGCATTGCTAGTGGGGATGTAAAATGGCACAGCCACTGTGGGAAAGTTTGGCAGTTCCTCAAAAAATTTACACCTAGAATTACCATACGATCCAGCAATTCCACTCCTGGATATAGACTCAAAAGAACTAAAAGCAGGGACTCAACTAGATTCTCGTACACAAATGTTTGTAGCAGCATTATTCACAACAGCTGAAAGGTGGAAGCCACCCAAATGTCCATCAACAGATGAAAGAATAAATGGAATGCGGTGCATCCATACAATGAATATTATTCAGCCTTTAAAAAGAAGGAAATTTTGACGCATGCTACGACATGATTGAATCTCGCAAACATTACAAGTGAAATAAGAGAGACACAAAAGGAGAAATGTTATATGATTCACTTATATCAGATACTTAGAGTAGGCAAATTCAGAGACAGAAAGCGGAATTAAGGTTACCCGGGGGTGAGACAGGGGGAGATGGGAGTTATTGCTTAATGGATACAGAGCTTCTGTTTATTTTAATACAAATTTTCTAGAAATAGATAATAGTATAGTGACACAACATTGTAAATAGTACTTATGGCCATGGAATTGTACACTTAAAAATGGCAAATTTTATGTTATGTATATTTTACCACAATCTTTTTTTTTAATTTTTATTGGGGTATTGGGGGGATGGGAACAGCGCTGGGGAATTGGGGGAGGGGGAACAGACAAGTTGCTGTCCTTTTGTTCTTCAGTCTAGTTGTGGAGGACGTTGCTTCACCTGCCCAAGTTGGCACCATCATTGCGCTCTTCCTGGGTGAGGCAGATCAGTCGCCAGCTTCTGGACAGCCGCTCATGGCGGCTGCT
>NW_017731404.1:997514-1003781 GCF_001890085.2 Hipposideros armiger
TACCAACATGGGCCAGTGAAGCGGTGTCCTCCACAACTAGACTGAAGAACAAAAGGACAGCAACTTGTCTGTTCCCCTTCCCCGATTCCCCAATGCTGTTTCCCTCCCCCAGTTCCCCAATTAAAAATATCAAAAAAAAAGAGGAAAAAAATGATATTAAAATTATAAAAAAAAAAATTGGACTGGCCAAAAAAAAAAAAAGTTAAAAAATACAGCATGTATTTGATCCATGGATCAAATTAGCTAACATCTGTCCAGCCCTTAGAACAGCACAGAGCACACACTGCACCTTACACAAGAGTCAGCAATTGCTACTATATATTGTTAGGAGAAGGCAAAGTACCCATTAACAGTGTGTTTGGTATGTATTTGTGGAAAAAGGGAAAAATAAGAACACAGTCACATTTGCTTGTGGAAGAGGCTATGACAAGAAAGAAAGGGAGAATTTTCACTGTTACCATGTTCTATTCTCAATGTTTGAATCACGTGAAACATATTCAAAGCCTGGCAACCCCCGACCCCCCCCCATAGAAAATTTGCAGCGAAAGATCATAAAGTCACGGATTTAAAGGTTCAATAAGTTCATTCCGTATCTCAAACAGATGATAGAGGAGTAAAGAAGAGGGGTTTTGGGAAACCGAGTTTGGTGACGGGACCTGGGACCCATCTGATGGGCAAGACACTGATGTCGAAGGCAGAGTCTGAATACAACCACTTCCCGAAATGTGAGCGTAGGAAGAAAGAAAAATTTATAAGTGGTCAGTTTATATAGCATGTGAGCTTAACTACGGATGTCAACAAAATCGATAAGGGGAAGTTTAACTATTTCACTTCCATTCCTAATTATTTCTATATTTAGGTTGACCAAAAAACCAAAACAAAGCAAAAAACCCTTCACACTGGGAAAACAGGGACTCGGTGTATATTTGGATCATAGTGTAACTGGGCTCGTACTGTATTTTAACACATGGAGAATTGTCTAGAACTGCTGTGTCCAGGAGGGCAGCCCCAAGCCACATCTGACTATTGAGCATTTGAAATGTAGCTGGCCCAAATTGAGATGTGCTGTGAGTAAACGTCTTAGCATGACTAACAAAATGGAAAATATCTCAATCATTTTTTATATCGACGTGCTGACATGCTAATATTTTAGATATACCGGGTTATAGAAAATGTGTTATTAAAATTGATTTCACCTTTCTGTTTTGTTGTTTTGTTTGTTTTTTTACTAATGTGTCTAATAGAAAATTTAAAGTTACTTATGTGGCTTGCATTCTAGGGACAGCACTGTTCAAGAAGGATACCACCACACTGATAACAGTGGTTACCTCAGGGATATATTTAGAGACAGTGTGGTCAAAAGAGAAATTCCCCTCCGACTGAGTGGCTCAGTTGTTTAAGAGCATGAGCTCTGAGCAACAGGGTCGCCAGTTCAATTCCCACATGGGCCAGTGAGCTGCACCTGAGCTGAACTGCTGCTGAGCTGCCAACAGGTGGCAGGATGGCTCAGCTGGTGAGAGCATGTGCTCTTAACAAGGTTGCCGGTTTGACTCCCGCATGGGATGGTGGGCTATGCCCACCCGCAACTAAGATTGAACACCACACCTTGAGCTGAGCTGCCTCGAGCTGCCAATGGGCAGCCGGATGGCGACTGGACTTGGAGCTGAGCTAGGTGCACCCTCCACAACTAAGACTGAATGACAACAACTTAGCTGTTCCCCTTCCACAATTCTCCAACACTGTTCCCTTTCCCCAATTCCCCAATAAAATATTTTTTTTTTAAAAAGAGAATTTCCCTTTTCTGTAATATTGGATTTTTTTTTTTTTAACAAGAGGCACAGGAGCCCAGTTAAGAGCCCAAGCTCTGGGGCAGAGTGCCTGACCTTGAACAAGTCACTTCCTTTCTCAATGCCTGAGTTGTCTCACCTGTAAATTGGGAAAATAAGAGTACTCACCATATAGAGTTATACAGAGATTGAATGCGTTAACATATAAAGCACAAAGAGTGATGCCTGGCACAGGCCTAATAAACGTTAGCTATATTATTAAATAAAGCTTAATGAATGTGAGCAAATTATTAGTCCAAGGAGAATGTATTCACATATTGTTTCCATCATTAATAATACTAAATTGTGAAATACAGAGCACCCAGTTTGTAGCCAGAGAGACCCAGGTTGAAATCCCAGCTCTGCCCCTTCCTAGAAGGATGACCTTGGGCCAACCACTTTGTATCTCTGAGCTTCGGTTTCCCCATGTGTAAAATGGGGGTAACCTGGCTCATAGGATCATCAGGAGGATATAAAAAGACCTTACACAAAACGGGCTTGTCTTGCCATCATTATAAGGTACATGGTACTATTTATCAGTGGCAGCGTAACGACTCCATGCTGTGAATCAGAACTGCCAGACGCATGTGACTGGTATTAGAGTTGGAGGCTGGAGAAGCAGGTTTGAATCCCAGGCCTCCCATGCTGTGTGGACTTGGCTGAAGCCCTGTCTACCTCTGGGCCTCAGTCACCCCATCTGTACAACGAGGGGCCCGGGCGTGAGTGTCTCTCCAGTTTTTCTTCAGAAAACCCTCCATCCCCTAGAGACTTGGGGGTAGAGTACAGAGAGGCCCCCTTTGGGGGTCAGATGTTAAAGTCTGTGTTTCATCTTTAAAGTGAATTAGGTTTTTGCATTGTACTCTGATTCTTTAATAGAAGAATGCCTTTCCCCTCAAAACAAAATTAAAATAAAATAGTCTCCTCACCCCTGCAATGATCCAGTAAAATGAATGTTCCAGAAAGAAGCAGTATGCTTAGTTTGGCGTTCTATGTAACTGTCTCCTGTCCCCAACTCCCTACTGTAAGAAAAGCACCAGACTTAGTGGTCTAAGAGTTCCTAAAAGGGTCAATTTTCTGTTAAAATTTTAACAGAAATTTTGTATTTAAAATTTAAACAGAAATATAAAATTCTGTTTATATTTTTAAAAGCAGAGAGGGAGTAATGCATGTATGTGGTAAAAAACAAACAAACAAACAAAAAACCAAGAAAGAAAGAAACCCTATGAGTTTAAATGGGTATACTGCAAAAAATAAGTTTCTCTCCATCCCATTTCAGCCTTCCCAGAAACAAAAACCTATACATGTTCCCACATTTAAAAAAAAAAACCATGGATGTTAACTAAACGGATTGCGGTAATCATTTCACAGTCTAAGTAAGCCAAATCATTATGCTGTTCACCTTAAACTTACACAGTCCTGTATGTCAGTGATATCTCAGTAAAACCAGAAGAAAAAAAATACAAAGAACAATATCCCCACTGTTCCATGCTTTTTTTTTGTAGATTTCACCCTATAGCAGTACACCTGTTCTGTTTTACAGTTGTATGGTTTTTCCCTTATGTGGATGCATAATTTATTTCATCAGCCTCTACTGGTGGACATTTAGACTGTTTCTAATGTTTGCTATGACAAGCAACGTGACAGTGAATATCTTTGTGTGTCTGTAGACATGTGCAAGCATTTCTGTAGAATAATTCCTAGTAGTACAAATTCAGGATTAAAGGAATGTGCATTTTATATTTTGATAGTTTCTTTCAGCCAAATTGCTCTTCCAGAGGCTGCACCTGCCCATAAGGTCTGACAGGTTTGCCCACCAGCCTCCAGCCCCTAGCTGAGAAACCTTCCCCAACATTGCCACCTGCCGCCCACAATGGGAAATGCAGCCTTTCTATAACCAGCCCAGAGCTGCTCCCAGAATGTCGGAGGGTCCCCTCTGCATCCGTAGAAGCGTCTGTATGGAGGAAAGGGCAATGGAGAAATCACTCTTTCCTGTAGAAGCAATAGGTGCTGTGATGTGTCAGGTGCTGTAGGCACAGGATTTTGCAATCCAACAGATCCAGTTTCCATTTTGCTGGCTCTGCCACCTACCAGCTGTGTGTCTATGACAAGTGACTTCTCTGAGCCTCAGTTTCCTTACCTGAAAAATGGGTATAATAATACCAAACTTCCAGCATGGATGGCAGGATTCACTAAGATAAGGATTTGCCTCTAAAAAGAAATTAGGAGACACGAATAGGCAACTCACAGAGAGCAAAAGCAAATGACTGGTGGGGGGAAAAAAAGATGTTTCATCAAAGTCTTCAGGGAACTCCCCATAAAGCCAGTTGCCCTTTTTTGCGCATCAGATTGGCAAGGATTTAAAGGCTGATAACTGCATGTTGCGGAAGGTGTGGGAAAATGCAAATGAAAACAAGTTACCCAACTCTGCCCATCAGATTGGCAAACAATAGAAAGACTGATAACATCTGTGGGGAAAGAGCAGGCTCTTTCTCTTTGGGCGGGCATATGAATTGCTCCATCATTTTGGAAACAATGCCGTAGTAGCTAATACAAATTTTAATGGGTATGCCCTTTGACCCAGCAAACCCACTTCCAGGAAACTGTCAGCAAGAAATAAAACCACCAGATGGTAGAAGAGATACCAGTACAATGAAATACTCTAATAGCCACACCCACCCACACACACACAAGGGAACAATTATAGCTACCCTTTGGAGTGGGGTGGCGTCCTAAAATACTGACATGTAAGGGCTAGAAAGATGTCTGTATTTTCAATGTTGATTTTATATCCTTCCACTTTGCTGGATTTTCTCTTTTTTTTGCTTGAGTTAGTTTTATCATGGATTTTCTGGGGGCTTCCAGGTGTAGTATCAGATCATCTGCAAACAAGGGTAGTTTTATTTCTCCTTTACCCATTTTTATATCAGTAATTGATTTCTCTTATTTCATTGCATTGGCTGAAACCTCTAGAAGATGTTTGTATTGATGGAGAGAAGGTATCTATATTGTTAGATTTAAAAATAACAAGTTGCAAAGAATAGATATAATCCTTTTCTGTAAATACACACAGAGACAATCTCTGTCTCTATTTGCAAAACAGAATATTCCTACAGAACACTGAAAGGATATGTACCAGCATGTTAACATGGGTTTCCGTAGGAAACGGGGCTTGTCAGAGTAAATATTATTACTTTTTACTGTACATCTATGAATTGTTAACCACAAGACTATGTTTCTTTGTTAGCTTAAACAATCTAACATGCTAAAGCTTGGTTTTTCAAAATATATAGATAAAGGAAATGAGGTGATGAGCTGCTGTGAGCACTGAATGCGACAGCGCTTAATGAACCTGGGATCTGGCACATGGGAAGGACTCGAAAAAGATAGTGCTTTTTTCTTATTACCTGAGCCAATCCTGACAGCCACCTGCTAGGAAGAGCCTACCCTTGTTCCCATTTGGCAGACGAGATCCTCCACCTTGAGCCTGGACACCCTCTCTGAGTCCCGCAGTCGGACCCGCCACCCACCAGGGCCCTCGGGGTGCTTACCCACTGACAGGGAACCACGTGCCAGTTTGGGGAGCAGCAGGTCGAGCTGGCGGAAGGTGTGGAAGATGTCGGCTGAGTGGACACGGTCCTGGGCCTGGCTCTGATGGGTGCGTGGCAGGGCATCCACTCCGTACAGAGTCAGGTAGCCAGCTCTGGGGGCATCAAAAGCGGATCAGGGGTCCTCCTTGGATACTCCTGCCCAAACCTTCCCATGGCAGCCTATAAGCTTTTTTTCATCCATATATAAAATGAGCACCTACTCTTCCTACCATTGTAATATTTGCCTGGACTATTCTGAGCTGGTGAGTCACTGAAGAAAACAGACAAAACCCTCAAGAGGAGGGGCGAAGGGGCTCCAGCCAAGGGCACAGCCCGGGCAAAGGCCCAGCGTCAAGCGAGCAACCATGCCCGGTCAGAGAGCTGCCAGGTGTCGCCGGTCCAGGCGCTGAGACTGGCGTGGGAGTGGACAGGGGCAAGAGGGGTCTGGGTGGTAGGGCTGGTCACACGGGGCTGGCCAGGGATGGGGGCTGCGACAGGGAGGTTGAGCTTGACCTGAAAGGCCCTGGGGGTCTGAGCAAAAGGACAGGGCCTGGGGGTGTGTGTGGAGAAAGGATGAGACACAGGAACAAGTGTGTGCACTTACACACACACACACACTCACACACACTCACACACACACACACTCACACACACACACTCACTCACTCTCACTCACACACACACACTCTCACACACACACTATCACACACACACACTCACACACACACTCACATACACTCACACACACTCACACTCACTCACTCTCACACACACACTCACACACACTCACTCACACACTCACACACACACACACACACTCTCACACTCACACACTCTCACACACACACTCACAC
>NW_017731404.1:1003849-1019787 GCF_001890085.2 Hipposideros armiger
CACTCTCACACACACACTCACACACTCACTCACACACTCACACACACTCACACTCTCACACACACTATCACTCACACACTCACACACACTCTCACACTCACACACACACACTCACACACGCGCTCTCACACACTCACACACACTCACTCTCACACACACACACACACACACACGCTGCCCGCAGGAATGACCCCAGAGGAGGAAATGTTTTCACCACCAGCCACTGTGAATGCTCCAGGAGCCCAGCCCCAGGCCCACTGGCCTCAGTCCTGGGAGGGAAACCACAGGTTTTCACTTATTCCACGTGGTGGGAGGGGGCAGGGCAGACAGGCGCCACTGAAGCCCCATTGCTCCCCCTTAGACGCCTCGTAGACCCTGGATTACCCAGGAGAGGGGTTTTCCTGAGAAGGGGGGGTGGAAGCAGGAATAAAGGAGGGTGGAGGCTGAGAGAGACCCTTCTAGTCCCACTCTTTCCCTTATCGTCAGGGTGCAGGCACATAGTAGGCCTTCAATAAATGTTCACTGGATGAATGGATGGATGGATGGGTGGATGGATGGATGGATGGAAGGAAGGAAGGATGGGAGGGTAGATGGATGGGTGAATGGGTGATGGATGAATATGTGGGTGGATGAATGGATGGATGGTTAGAGCTTAATGCTGAGAACACTGACCTTGGGAGAAAATGACAAAGCCGTCATGATTCTGAGCTCAGTCATCCAGGCTACTGTTCACCTTTCCCCTACATCCCACACACCTACCCCTCATCCAGCCTTGGCTTCCACACCGCCAGAGATGGCCCATCCCACTGGACTAAGAGGAAACAATTCTTCCTTCAGAACAGCTGAAATGAGCTCCTTCCAGCGTCTAACCTGCTAGTCGCACTTGTGCCTTTGCATCGACCCGGAAGGAATCCCCCCCGCCCCTTCTCCTCCAAAGCTGTGAGGCCCTGGGCTGCTCTTCTCCAAACTCATGCCCTCAGTTTCCTGCGGCACAAGTTATAAAGGGCAGCCCACAAGCTGAATTCAGTCCCCAAACATGTTTTGTTTGGTCAACAGAGTTCTCCTAGAAACACACTGAATGTATGTTTAAACATTTGGGGATATTCACACAAAATCTGGATTTCCCCCTCATCTCATCTTGAAAAAAGACAGCATCTGGCCACGCAGAGTCTGCAGCCCGGCCTGGCTACCCCGGGCAGGAGTTGAGTCATGGCCTCCCGTTTTAGACGGGATGGAGCTGGCAGGGTCAGGCAGTCCTCACAAGGCCCTGTGGTCTCCATGACACTGCAGTCACCATTTGTCATCTTACTTGCACTGGTTTATTTTTTAAAGCAGAGAACTATTTCCCTGTACGTAGATTTCTACCAAAATAGGCAATGAAACATAAACCAAAAAAAAAAGAAAAGAAAAGAAAAGAAAGCCATGAGATTTCTCACTGTGGAAGTAAAGCCTCTTCCTATGACACTTTCCCATCAAAAAACAAAACCTGGCTGGAGACAATTACATGTGTGAATATACATATAACCTATAGGTGGCGCCAGGAGTTCCAGAGAAAAATAAAGCTGGAATGGGGCTAGGTAAATGAGAGAGGGCCATCATGTTAAATAGGGTCTCAGGAGAGGCTTCTCTGAACAGGTGACCCTTGAGATGAGACTTGAATTAAGTGAGGTAGGAGCCATGCAGACACGTAGGGAACAACATTCTCAGGCAAAGGAACAGAATCTGCAAAGGCCTCAAGGTAGGAATGTGCCTGGCTTGTCCAAAAAGACAGCAAGGAGGCCAGTGAGATGACAGATGGGGTCGGGGAAGATCACGCAGGATTCTGTAGGCCAGGGTAAGAACTTTGGATGTGACTCTGAGTGAGGCAAGGGCCCGCATAGGACAAGTTAGAAGGTTTAAGCAGTGGCATCTCAGGGTTTGGGGCCATGTGAACCTGCACCTCCGTTTCAGTATCCCTATCATGCAACCTGCTGATCCCTCTCTATTTCGGGGGCTACAGATGGCGATGAAAAGGCCTTAGGCTGCTAGGCCAGGAGGCAGGAGCTCCAGCCCAGGCCTCAAGCAGGAATCCATTTATCTCTGACCCCCTGCTGTTACCATGGGCCTAAAAAGACCCAGCTGCCACCACTTCGTCCCCACCTCCTCCAGTGCCACAGCTCCCTCTGACTTCTTTGCCCTCACAGGGACACAGGGTGGCAGGAGCCAGGAGACCTCGGAGTTACCCTGTTGTGAACTTTTGCTGAGTGGTTTTAGCTGCCCCTGTCTGGACTTCAGTCTCCCCATCATACAAGGACTGGGTGGACCAGACCAGCATCTCCCAGACCAATTGCAGCCCTTGACGGAGTCGGCACCATTCCAGGGTGAAATGAAAAAGATGCGGACCTCTCACACATCAAGGGCCATGCTCAAGAGGGTAGGCCCTGCCGCCAGCGCTGTCATGATGCTAACTGTGGAACTCTGGGTAAATGCCTTTGGCTCTCCAGACCTCAGTTGTCTCACCTGTCAAATGGGGTTTGTGAAGTACCAGCTTCATAGAGCCACTGTGAGGCCTCAATGCACTAACACAGGCTGAGCCTACATGTATGCACACGTGTGTCACACGTGTGCCTGTGTGCACATGTGTCAGCGAATGCCTGTCCTGTACTCTGAAACTGTGTCCCTCTAATTTTTTTGAGCAGTTGAAGAAGTGTCCTTTCTTTTATGAAATGCTGGTCAGTTAATGGCACCAGCAAAAATCAATGCATTGTCCTTCTCGCCACTCTTTCCCTCGCTCCCTGTGCCCACCCTCCTCCCCGACACCCACCACCACCCCGATCAAATCCTTCAGCAGGTCCCCTCATCTCCAATACCCCCCAAAGTCTCACCATCTCCCTGTCATCTCCTTGGTCCAGGCCACCATTCTTCCTCACCTGGACAACCGCAGCAGCCTCCTAACAAGTCCTGCTTTTCTCTCTTTGCCACACACCTGACCTGTGGCCTAGTCTCGCTCCGGCAGCCAAAAGACCTTTGAAAACTCCAATCACGTTACGCCCCTGCTTAAACCCCCAATGTCACTCATCTTACTTAGAATAAATTGCAAAGCTGGTAAGCCCCCCCCCTTTTTTTATTTTGGCCTGTGTCTCCTTTACAACTCACAGGTCAAACCAGGTAAATATCTGGGGTCCCAGATGCAAAATGTCATCTTGCTTCGAGTGTCCCCAACTGCTCCCCCCACCCTGCCCCACAACCTCATGGTTCCCCAGCCACTATTAACGGCTGACCCAGGTCCAGTGTGCTGGGTTTCACGCAGGAGAGTGGGGGCCACGTGGGCTCACCTGAGCAGGAAGCTGTAGGAGAAATCGAGGAGACCCATCTTATGCCAGCCATTGCCTGCTTCTGTGGTGTCACCCAACAGGACGGTGTGGAGGTTGGCATACATGGCTTCCGTGAGCGCCTGGAGGTCTCTGTGGAGGAGAGACCTGAGGCAGGGAACAGAGGAGTGAGAGTACGGCCTCCCAAGGGAAATACCTGCACACAGGCGCCTCTCTCCTCAAGCCTCAGGGTCCCGGGGCTCCAGCTCCTTGTTGGCAGTGGGAGCCTTTGGGTGATTGGCTTAAACAAGATGGTATTATTATTACTGTCGTCAACAACAGTGACAACCGTCACGACTTATTGTGCTAAGCATAATGATCTCATTTCATCTTTTGACAACCCTAGGAAGAATAGCTGCTATTATGATACCCATTTTACAGACAGAGAAACTCAGGGACATAGAGGAAAGTGACTTGTCCAAGGTCATTCAGCCAGTAAGTGAGACAGCTGGGATTAAAATCTTGATCTGCCCAACTCCAGAGACTGAACTCTTCACCACCGTAGTCTGTCCCTCTTCGGGGCACACAAGCTTAGATACAGAACCCACAGACTTCTGGAAGAGAGAGAACTAAGAGGTCAACCCCTTCTCCTTGAGATCCAAAGTCAGGGAGACCTGTTTGGATAGTTAAAATGTCCCCTCACCAAGGACTGCTAATGAGACATGACCCCAAGTGAATGTGACATGGAATAGGGAATCTTTCTGGTGACCTCGTCATGGTGTGTGCCTAGGAGTCTGAGGAGAGAACCATATTTGGGAGAGTGTGTGGCTGAAGCTAGAAGCCCCTCTGTACTGAGCCTCCACAATACAGTCAACATTGAACCATGACTGAGTGTTTTATTAGACGTCAAGAAAGGTGGGATCTCGTATCTAAGTTTAAGTCCCCTCTACAACCTGTGCAGGGATCTAGACCAGACGGCACCAGGGCAGCAAGTGGATGGACTGTGTCCTTGGGGCGGGGCAGTCCATGTTCAACAGCAACACCTTGTGGCAGCACAAGAAGAACAGTGCTAGTGCACAGATAAGGTGGTCCCCTCCTCGCCACCTGCTGCTGGCTTGGAAATAGGACGGGCCCCTTTAGACTGACTAAATCCCTGGGTTCTTGGATAACCCAAGAGGGGAAGACTTCCAGAGGGGTTCCATGAACTTCCAGGTAATAAAAAGCTTTTGGATGTTCTAGTCGGAACATTGTTGGAATAACAAGAGACATGACCCATGTGAGATGATGTGCGTGAAGGTTTTAATGCAGCACCTGGCACATGGTAAGTGCTCAATAGATGGAAGCTGGCATCGTGATTGGCCCCGATCTGGCTGTCTCCCTGACCCCACTTGGGGCTCCGCTCCTCGACAGACAGTAGCCTTCGACAGATGTGAGAGCCATGCTCAGAAGACATCATGCCAGCTTGTGAGAACTTCCCCAAAACTCGGGAGGGCAGACACTGGAGGAACCTGGGGTCCTCCCTGGGTAGAAGGATAGGATGCAGTGAACTGTGGACTCCTGTTATTAACGGGATCCCGTGATTCCCCTGGAATAGCAGGACCCAGGACGCTCAGCCTCAGATATACTCCTAGCAGCTGTCTCACAAAGCCAAGGTCACAGTGGGCATTGCCTCTCATCAGTGTTCACCTCGTAACGCTGGCCTTTCCTCCACTTCAGCAGTCCTGCAAAACCCAGCCTTCTAGATGCTTGTCTTAACTCCAGGAGGTTACCCTTCCTAGTGACAGATCACTAAAGATTACCATCAGGCTGTGTGATTTTTTTTTTTTGGGGGGGGGCGGGGGGCAGAACAGCCATGGTCATTGGTTACACATGGCTTTCATGCTACAATGACATAGTTGACTCTTTTAAGGAGGGCGCAGCTCACAGAGGCCCACGCAGGGATCGAACCGGCAACCTTGGTGTTATCAGCACCACGCTCTAACCAACTGAGCTAACCAGTCACCCCATAGACTGTGTGACTCTTTAGTGGGGGGATGCAGAATCTCATTTCCTCAGTATCTTGGGTGGAGGACAATGAGCTGTGGAGTCTGCAGACCTGGGTTCAAATCCCAGCTCTGCCACTTAACTAGCACTAGGCCTTGGGTAAGTCACTTCACCTCGCTGAGCCTCAGTTTTCTCACCCGTAAAATGACAATAAAAATACCTACCCCTTGAGGCTATTGCACAGATATGAAGGTGCACCTATCAAACACCTCGCATATGGTAGGTGTCCTCAGATGGTAGTCGTCATCATTCTGTGCCCCCTGCATCTAGGACGGTGACCAGTGTATATCAGGTCCTCAGATGTTTGCTGAATGAATACAGACTAAATGTGCTCACATGTCCTCTTGCTGATAGAAGTATTCCTTATGTTTCAGGACCACTTCCTAGCTGTGTGACCTACGAAAAGTCACTTCTCTTCTCTGAGCGCCAGTGTCCTCATCCGTAAAATGGGGCTGTAAGTTACTTACCTCCCAGCATTGATGTGAAGATTAATGAGATCATGCATGCTGCCTGGCACAGAATATGGACTCAAAAATACTAATCACCTCGCCCACATCCCTTCAATTTACAGAGATGGAAACAGAGGCTCAGAGAGAGGGAGGGACTTGTCCAGTCACAAGGCTAAAAAGGGGCGGAGCTGGGATTTGAATCGAGGTCTGGTTGATCCAAACCCTGGTCTCCTTCTACTAAAATCAGAGCTACCTCCTAAGAACTAAAGCGTTCTTCTTCAGCTCCATTCTTTTGAGTTTTGCTTTTCCTTTAGTTTTTGTTTGTTTTCTCAACACAAAATGTCTTTACTAGACACCTGTTGTGGAGACAAGCACGACCTGAACTACTCAGGCAGAAGCAGAGCGCCCACCCTGCCAACCCACAGGTACCATCTTCGGCCACTCACGGTTTCATCTTGGCCTTTTCATCACTAGGGTTGTAATGTGGAAGCTGAACATCGAAAATCCTCTCCATGAGAAAGACGGCATAGGCGTGGAAATCCAGCTTGGTACGTGGCTCCCACACCACCGAGTCGTACGAATGTGGGTCCAGGAGGACAGTGATGTACCTGCCTCCCACCAGCACCTGGGAAGTTGTCAGGATAGCGTGAGGAGTGCCACGATGAACCACAGCTGCTCTCAGCGGTCAAGGGCTTACCCTGTGCCAGGCACTGGCCCCACCAGGTCTTGAATGGACAATTTTCTCTCATCTACCCCTCACAGCCACCCTGTGAGGTAGGGCCCATCATTCAGCCATCTATGGCTGAAAAGTGAGGCTTAGAGAAGTCACGTAATGTGCCCAAGATCTCACACAGCTGAGAAGTGGCAGACCCAGTACTGGAAGTCTGCACTTTTCTGAACCAAAGTTTGTGCTCTTAACCACCTTAAGCACCTGCCATGGTTATCTTGGTTATTGTCATATCTCTAGAAACTAGGAGAGACTTTGCTTACAGAAGGCAGCAGATGGGTGTGTGCGCATCATAGGTGGGTAGGTGGGTGGGTGGATGGGTGGGTGGGTGGATGGATGGATGGATGGATGTTAGTGGATAAATGCTAGTGGATGTGCAAGCAAAACCTACTTCCTTCGGAGCTTGAGCTCTGTATGCACCAGGCTGCCCCAGAGGAGAAGGAAGCAACATTAGAGAGCTATAACCCTACAGACAACAAGGTAAGGGCATTTCCCCTCAAATGTCTGTGCAGGGGTCACACAATTCTAACTACCCACTGCCTTGGCTCCATTTTCAGTGTGGTCTTTGAGTGGTGTTAATCAAACTCTCAAAAAATAGAGGCCAAGAGTCAAGAGAAAATTTCTACTGGATGGATCGTTAAACGGGTGGATCAATGAAAGGATAGATCACTGAGTGCATCTTGGATGGAAAGATGGATAGATGGGTGGCTAGAGGTTGCCTGGAAAATAGATGTACAGATGAACAGTGAATACATGGATGGCAGGATGTTAAGTGGACATTGGGTAAACAGATTGAAGGACAAATAAATATTGGATGGATAAAAGTTGGAAGGATACATGGAGGGTGGATGGATGAGTGGTGGTTGTTTGAATGGATGTTGAAGGGATGGGTAGATGCAGAGATAATAAATAGATGTTTATTAAATGGATAGATAACTAAATGTTGGGTGGGTAGTGGTAGATGGATGGAAATATGGGTAGGTAAATGGAAGGATGGAAGTTGGTGGAAATTGAATATACAAATGAAAGTTGGATGGATGTTAGGCACATGAGTGGAAGAATACTGAATAAATTTGGGTAGACAGATGGAAGAATAGATGATGGATAAATGGATGGCTAGACAGATGTTGGATAGGTATATAGAAGGACAGATGGATGTGTGGATAGATGGAGGTTTGAGGAAAAGGAATATATGAATGAATGTTGGGTGGATATTAGGATGGAAGCGTGCTGCTTAATACTGGGTAGACCAGCAGAAGGATAGATGTTAGATGGATGGGTGGATTTTGGATAGATGGAAACTAAATGAATGGATAGAGATCAGTTAGATGGGTGTACAAATATGAGATAGATATTGAATGGCTTCATAGCTCAATGTTGGGAAGATGCTAGAGTGAGAATGAAGGGATGGGTTGTAGATAAGCATTGGATGTACAGAACATATATATATATATATATGGATAGAACGTTAGCTGGACCACTGGATGGATGTTGGATGAGTTAGTATATGGATGGATATGGAAGGAATCAGTAAATACCAGGTATGACAGGCCCAGCTGCTCATCCCTTCCCTCCCAAGAGGCACAAAAGTACTTACAGTAAAAATATCACCGTGTTTCTCCTTCATCCTAGTGAGGAAGCTGGCAGCATCTTTTCCAAACTCCAAGGCATAGCCTAACCAGGGGATAATGCCCAGGTCCAGGGGAGGCTCGCCAGGTCGCCTGCAGAAGCCACAGCACTTATCACCAGTTGATAAAGCAGGGAAAAGGATAAAAGTGTGTAGGGCATGGGGTGTGATTTTAAACGGAGAGGGTAGGGGAGGCTCCCCTGAGGAGACATTGGACCAGTGGCCTGAAGGTGATGAGGGCGGGAGCCACACAGGTATCTTGAAGAAGAGCCTTCCAGGCAGAGGGGACAAGCACAAAGTCCCCGAGGTCGGATCAGGCCTGGTGTGTTCAAAGAGCAGTCCAGTGTGGCTGGACTGGAGGGAGCAAGGAAAAGCAGCGGAGGTTGGGGCCAGAGCGGTAATGGGGCCCAGACCACGTAGGGCCTTGTCGGCTGCTGAGAGGACCTTAGCTTTGTCTCTGAGTGAGGTGGGAACCATGGAAGAGTAAGGACATGATTCGGGTTAGGTTTTCATAGGATCCTTTTGGCTGCTGAGTAGAGATTGGGCTCTAGAGGGTTGAGAGCAGACGTTGGAGGACCAGCTGATGGAGGTGGTCATCTCTCCGTGAGTGGGAGAGCTTGCCAGAACCCAGTAGCATATACAGTGTATATAAAAAGTTCACTGCTGAGCCAGCATGGACCAGGGTTTTAGAGTCTCCCATTTCCTGTCATGCCCACAGAGGAAGGATGAGACTGGAATGCACAGTTGGGTGGCAGAGGGTCTCTGACCCCTGACTGCCCCCCACCAGCTCAGAATCTGAAGTATCTCAGGTGGCCAGAGGCCAGGCCCATGGCCTTTGGGGATACCCCAGGGGTGCATGCTAGTTCAGCCAGGGGGTGGGAAGGGTGTGTGTGTGTGTGTGTGTGTGCGCGCGCGTGAGCACGCGTGCGTGCGTGAAATTCAATATCAGCATCATCTGTGGGAGCACAGAGACTCTGAGAACTTAATAACAGTATTTATAGCTCCCTGGAGTAGACAGAACTCTAAGATGACCCACCATAACCTAAACGCTTATATAATCCCCTCCCACTGAGTGGGGGATAAATGGTTCAATGGACTTAAAGATAGAACGATTCTCCTGAGTGGGCCTGGCCTAACCAGGTGGAGACAGGGCTCTTCCTGGCAAAAGAGACCCAAAGCATGAGAGAGATTTGGCATCAGGGAGAGTCTTTGTCGCTGGCTTTGAAGATAGAAGATGCCACATGGCCAGGAGCGCCGGTGGCCTCTAGGAGTTCTGAATAGACCTTGGCTGAATGCACGCAAGGCAATGGGGACCTCAGTCCCACAACCGCAAGGAGCTGCATTCAGCCAGATTCTTCTCTGGAGGTTCCTGACAGGAAGGCAGCCTGGCCTACACCATGGGTTCCGCCTTGTAAGACTCTGAACAGAGAACCCAGCCACACCACCCTTGACTTCTGCCAAAAGGTGAGCTTATCAATGGATGTTGTGTTAAGCTGCTGAGTGGGCAGTAATTTGTTACGCAGCGGGAGATAACACACACAAACTTACATCGCACTTGCACTGGGCCCTGCCCTGGGCCAAGCATTCACCATGTGAACACTCATCTCATCCTAGAGCCCAGCCCTCCACGCTCTGAGGGAAGTACTGTCAGCTAACGAGAACGACATCATGATCACAATATAGGCCTCACACTATTGCAGGGCTGCTGCTCACCGTGAACCCCTTGGAGGCCCCTAAACCTAGGCTAGGACCCCTGGTTTAGTTTTAGAATTATTAGAACCATAGGGATGCAGAAAGCTCCTTGTCTGCTGAGTGAGTGAGTAAGCCATCCCACCGCTCTTTTCACTGGGGACTCATTCACACCTTCACCAAGTATTTACTTGGAAGCAGGTACCGTTCTGGGTACTGGAGACACAGCAGTGAACAGGGCAGAGAAGGTCCCTGCCCTCATGAAGCTGATATGCTAATAAAGAGAGACAGGCAAAACACAAAACAGCAAAGTCTCTTCTGAGAGTGAGAAGTGTGATGAAGAAAATAGAAGAGATGCAACTTGACAATGAGAAGACAAACAACCCGATTTTTAAAAAATGCAAGAAGGATTCGAATGGATATTTCTCCAAACAAGATACACAAATGGCCAGTAAACACACAAAAAGATGCTCAATATCATTAGTCATTAGGGAACTGCAACTCAAAACCACAATGCAGGGCCACTTAACACCCACTAAGATGACCACAAGGAAAAAGAAAAGTGCGGTCAAGAAGGTGGAGAACTTGGAATCCTCATATTTTTCTGGTAGGAATGGAAGATGGTGCAGCTGCTTTGGAAACTAGCTTGGCAGTTCCTTGAAAGGTTAAACAGAGTTACTATATGACGCAGCAATATACCCCAAAGAATTGAAAACATATGCTCACACATAAACTTGTACACTATTGTTCATAGTAGCATTATTCATAATAGCCAAAAAGTGGAACCACCCAAATGTCCATTGACTGATGAATGGATAAACAAAATGTGGTCCACTCATCCTTGGAACGTTATTCAGCCATAACAAGGAATGTGCTAACGCATGCTTCAATGTAGAAGAACCTCAAAAACCATTCTGCTAAGTGAAAGAAGCCAGCCACAAAAAGCCACACATGTTGCATGATCCCAGGTGTATTTCTATGGGATGTCCAGAATACGCAAATCTATGGGAATAGAAAATAGATTAGTGGTTGCCAAGGGCTAAGAGGTGGGGAAAATGGGGGCTGACTTCTAATGGGTACAGGGTTTCTCTTTGGAATGATGAACATATTCTGGAGTTAGATTGGTGGTAATGGTTGCACAACCCTGTGAATATGCTAAAAACCACTGAACTGTGTATTTTTAAAGGGTGAATTTTATAGTATGTGAATTCTATCCCATTAAAGAAAAAGAAAGAAGGGTGATATGAGATAGTGAGGGGGTCTAGTTTAGAGAAGGTGGTCAGGGAGGGCCTCTCTGAGGAGGTACCATGTGGGCAAAGACCTGAAGGACGAGAAGGGAGTACAGTGAAAGAGAGAAGCATTAGAGGCAGGAGGAACAGCATGTGCAAAAGCCCTGATGTGGAAATTCACTGGAGGTTTTTCACGACAGCAGGAGCCGATGGTGCTGGAGTGGAGAATGTGGCGGTGAGAGGTAGGAGATGACATTGGAGATGGCCCATGGGCCATGAGGACCTGAAGGCCAAGGAGAGAGCCTGGCTTGTATGCCAAGTGAGCGGGGGACCCTTTGGAGGGTTCAAAGCGGGAGAGGGAAAGGATGTGGGTATGCTATTAAAAGGTTGCAACTCCTTAAGCTGAGCTGCCGCCCGGATGGCTCAGTGGATAGAGCGTGCGCTCTTAACAACAAGGCTGCTGGTTCAACTCCTACATGGGATGGTGGCTACGCCCACCCGCAACTAAGATTGAACACAGCACCTTGAGCTTAGAGGCCACGAGCTGCTGATGGGCAGCCAGATGGCGACTGGCGCCCTCCACAACGAAGGTTGAAGAGCAACAACTTGGCTGGCCCCCTCCCCAATTCCCCAATTTAAAAAAAAATAAAAAAGGTTGCAACAGAGAGAGAGGCAGGGGGGAGATGTGTCAGGAGACTACCGTGATCACCCAGGACAGCAATAAAGGCGGAAGCGGAGGCCACGGTCCCCAGTGAGCCAGGCCGAGCACCTGACTGCCGCACTTCCAGGGCGGGGGACTTTTGTGTCCCCTCCCCCAGCAGTCTAGGAGAGCACCAACTTCTCTTTGTCCTTCTTTCCCTCTCTCTCCGCCTTCCCCCACCATGGCCTCCTGCTTCTTCAGTCTGGCTGTTCCCCAACATAATCCAAAGGGTAGGACAGGTGGTGAACAGGGAGATTGGACAGGTGGTGAACAGGGAGATTGGCCAGGCTGAGGAACAGGGTTTGGGCAATACGGGAGCAGACCCAGAGAATGAGGTCTGAAGGTACCAGGAAGCGCCTTCCCCAGTGTCCCCCCAACCCCACCGGGCCACACTCTGCCTCTGAGCCCCTCATTGAAGAGACTTGCAAAATTGCAGGTTTGGGATGCTAAGGGGGTGCAGGAACGGTGCCAGGACCCGTCCTTTCCCCTCATCTCTTTGTGAGCTACTGGGTCAAGGCCACTTCCCCCCCGAAGGCTGCATTTAAAGGGAAGGTGTCACACTGGCAGAGCCTGGGGTTAGGCCAGTGTGCACCAGCCCAGAGACAGACAGGACGTGGGAGCGGTGTTTTTTGCACAAGAGGCAGGAGGGCATGGTGGTTATGAGCCCACACTTCCTGGCTTCAAATCCCAGCCATGCTTCTTGCTGGCTGTGCGATCTTGCTGCCCCATGCCTCAGTTTTCTCATCTGAAAAACAGGAGTGACAACACTACCGACCACATCAGGCTGTGATGCAGGTGAAGGACGTTATAGAACAGTAAGTACCTGGCACCTAGTAACTGGGGAGCAGCTGAGTGGGTCTGAGAAACAGGACCAATTAGACTCTCGGGTGCCATTTATTAAGCAACGACGATATGTCAGGCGCTATGCATTTCCCAAAGGTTTCCTTGCTTGGTAATAATGGCTAATACTTAACGAGCCCTGACTGTGTCGCCCTATGAGAAAGGAAATATTACTATCAAGTCCATTTTACAGACGGAAGCACAGAGAGGCTGAGTCGCTTGCCCCAGAACCCACATTGGAAGGACCTGGGTTTCTAATCCAGGCAATTCTGGCTGCAGAGATGCTACCCTGGCCCCAAGTCACCCCAAGCGGACATTTGCACCCCCACTTTGCAGATGAGGAAACTGAGACACAGAGAGGTTTCAGCTACCTGCCCAAATGCAAGGCGAGAGAAATTTTCCCTAAGAAGTATCTGAGGATGGGGGTGTGGCCCGGCTTCCTTTCCCTGTTCTTTATCCCTGCTGCTACAGGAGCTCCCCATCGAGCCAGGTATTATTTCTGGCAACTTTCATCTTTCCCCAGAAAAGTCCCAAAGTGGTGCAGACAAAGGCAGGAAGCTGGGAGCCCAGACATCTGACCTCAGATGTGGCCGCGGCTCCTCCAGCGGGGGGCCCTGAATCCCACTCAGGCCCAGCCTACATTCCAGGGTGACAGTCGTGGCCAGTGGGGGTGAAGGAGGCCCTATTTTGGGGCCTGCGGTCTCTAGCCTCTCCCACTGACACTCTCACTGTTTTGAGGCCCTGCCAGGCCCTGGGGGTGGGGGTGGGGGAGGGGAAGGGATATACAGCTTGGCCCTCATTACTAGCTCCTGCCCACACAGCTGATTGTCGCCTGCACTTCCTGGTTCAGACACCAAGGCACCTTTTCTGATCCTCCCCTTGTGCTTTGATTCCCATCATGTGGGTTCTTCCAAAAACCGCCCATTCCTCCTTCACAGACCCCACCGCCAACCCTACCAGCTGTCCTGCCCCTCTCCACTTGACCCTTTGGAAATCAAGGGAGAGGGTCAAGGATGGATATCACCCACCTTTGGGGTCTCTTAAAGTATCATGCCTTCAATAGATGAAATCTTCATGAGGGCAGGTACCAGTTGTTGGCCCCAGCACTTAGAACAGTGCCTGGCACATAGTAGGTGCTTAGTAAATATGTGTCAGATGAATGAATCATGTACACAGTTGGTGCTCAATGAGCAGCACCTGCCTCCCAGAGTTGCTAAGTGGGTTAAGGGAGCTGGTGCAGGTTAAGCGCCTGACAGATAATCTATGTTCTGGGTTGCCCAGAGCAGAGGCTGCGTCATTTAGCTGTTGGTAGATTGCCTGACTTCTCTGTTCAGTAGTTTCAACTCAGTTCAGGGTCTCAGGCTCCATCAAGCAGGATTTAATAGAGAAACAGAAGGGGGTTGGTTGCTGCCCCGCTGGGTTAGAACAACCTGAGCTTCTCTCGAAATGACTTAACCCATTCTTTCTCCGGGGCTCACTCACAGGGTGTCTGCCACTGACCAAGGGTCTCCTTAACTCTCTTCCACTCCGCCCCCTCTCATGGACTCTCACTGCGTAGAAAAAGCACATGGTCATCTTTCTCTAGTTTTTGTTTCCCTGTTTTTAGAACAGATGCAGATTCAGAGAATTGTTTCTCAACATAAGAAAAAACAGTAGAGCACATATAATGATAATAGAACAGCTACATGTTGGAGAGGCAATAGAGAGTGGTTGCGACTGTGGCAAGGTTTGGAGTGGGCTGTACTACTGAGTCCCAAGCGAGTGTTGCTAGAGCTTCCAATTTTTCACAAGAAGCTGGAAATCCGGAGCTTTGTGTGTAGAATCTCCTAACTCCCTCCCCTCGTGCTATATGGTACACACTGGACCTACCTGGGGCTAAATCCAGCCACGGAGTACCATTTGGTGACCGCTGGTTAGTGCATATTGGAATAAGACAGATTTATTTGTGCCTAGAAATTCAGCCTCCTGCAAGGGCCCAGATCAGCCCTTGAGCCACCAGGAACTCTCACCTGATACCACTTGTGGCTTCTCATCCCCCAGAAAAGGGGCTTCCCACCCAGAAGACCTCTCTCAATCCTCCTGGCAGCAGTCACAGAAACCCAAAGAGATGCACTCAGCCTGGCGAAGTGGCTGGGGCGCGAGAGACCAGCTACGCGAGCCACCTCCGAGTACAGATGGAGAAACTAGGACCAGGAAACCAAGAAGGTTTCTGATGCTGACATGGCAGATCACAGCCTCAATGGACACAGAAGTCAGCTTCCTAACTCCCAGCTCTCCCAGGAGAAAACACTCATAGTTATCAAGCTGGGCTTAAAATTTCTTGCCATAATTGCAGCAATGTGAATTTGGTCTGGGAACTAAATGACATTAAGAATTATTTGATATATTCTCAGGCAAGATAACAGGAGTATGATTGTCATTGTTTTTTGATGTGCATGCTGAGATATTTACTTGTGAGATATGACATCGGTAATTTTTTTTAAATGTTAACAACTGTCAAATCGAGGTGAGGAGAGTTCTTATACCATTCTTTCTATTTTTCTGCATGGTTGAACTTTTTTGTTAGTAATTTTTTTTATTAAAAAAAAAAAAAAGGCCGGCCGACTGGCTCAGTTGGTTAAGAGCTCGCTCAAGAGTTTGAGCTCTGAGCAACAGCGGTTTGAGTCCTGGCCCCTGCTGAGTACCAAGAGGTGGCAGGATGGTTCAGCTAAAAAAAAAAAAATCCAAGCCAGAGGTAAAGATAGAACTGCTGATTAATTGAATTAGTGCTTTTTTCCCTTTTTACTAGGAAAAGCATAAGTTTGGAACAGGACAAATGTGGAATATAATTTCTGTGTGGCCTTAAGGAGTTCGCTTAGCCTTTCTAAGCTGGGCTGTAAGATGGGGTTATGAACATTACCTCCAGGGACGGCCAGGAAAAAGGAATAAGCCGAGAGGGGTGCAGAACCTTGCTTGTTTTGACCCAAACTTTGGATCATCGTCTACATAGCAACAGTGTCATCCACCTCTTTTCCAACACTTAATTATTTGTCCTTCCTTAAGAATCTTCTGGTGGTAGCTGCATCTCTTACTATCTTAGCATCATGTGGTTCTAAGACTTTTGAGCATTCAGATCACAAATATCACGTGTGGGAAGAATGACAATTCGTTTTTCCTGGGAATTAAAGTTTCTTGCAGCCCAGATTTTTAATCCAGGCAGACGCTGGGCAAGCTGCTTGGCTTCTCTGAGCCTCAGTTTCCTCCTCTGTAAAATGGGGGAGAACAAATACTTAAGCTCGGAGGAGAAAATTAAATGGGGGTCCCTATGGGGTCTCCCCATGGTCCATGCAACTGCCCCCCAACTG
>NW_017731404.1:1020892-1025798 GCF_001890085.2 Hipposideros armiger
GAGACAAAGGAGATGTGACACGTAATGGCAGTGTGGTACCCTGGACTGGATCCTGGAACAGAAAGAGGACACTAATGGAAAAACTGATGAAATTCAAATAAAGTCTGGAGCTTGCTTAGTCGTAACAGACCAGGGTTGCTCTTCAGTTTTGACAAATGAACCTTGATAATGTAGTGTTCACAAGAGCGGAAAGTGGGTGAGGGAACTCTTTGTACTGCCTCTGCAACTTTTCTATAAATATAACACTAGTCTAAAATGAAAAGTATACTTTAAAAAAAATCTCGAAGGTTGCTCCCAAACGGATCAACAGGAGAGGTACAGAACGGTCAGAAGAAGGGTGGTTAGAAGGGCTGATCTACAATGAGATAAATATTTAAGTCAAATGTAGTCAGCGATTCCTTGTGCAACTCAAATTAATTTTTTAAATGTTTTCTAGAAAGAAAAAGACCTACTGCCATCTTCCCTGATTTGAGGTGTATGAATTTTACTTTTTCTCCTACATTGCAGCTTCTCAGTGGAGCAGGAGAAACTTTGGGACTAGGAAGCTGAGACGTTTCACCCTGGTTCTACTCGCCCAGGCTGTGGGACCTGGGGAGTGGGGGTTTTGGGGGGGAAGATCCCTTTCTGGGCCTCAGTTTCTCCCTTGGTAGAAGGAAATACAGAGACTGCTCTGCCCCATCATCCAGGTCGGGGGACCCTGTGGAAGGTGTTTCCAGGGTTGATAAGAGGGCATCCCTTAGGGCCTTTGCCTGCCCCAGCCTCAACTCTTCCATCTGTGTAATGGGGGTGAGGAGCAAGTCCAGCCCACAGGCCTGCGCAGAGCAGAGCAGGACTTTGACACCTAGCAGGTGCTGGATCCAAGTAGCCGCTGAAGAGTGGGAGCGGGCTTCCTCCAGTGGGAATCGTGCCGAGCCCGTCCACGCACGCACAGACCCTCCGTCCTCACCTGGAACCCCTCCGCAGGTCCCAGCCGTCGCTCTCTCGGCCAGGCCCAGGCTTCTCGCCACCCGACAAGAGAACAGCTGCGGTGGGTGTCAGCTCCCTGGGACCCAGCCGGGGGACCCGCACCTTCCCGCTCTGCTCCTTCCCCTCTTTGCACCTTCTTTGCAGAAACGGCTCGACCTGGCCCTTCCCGGAGTGAGATGAGGGCTCAGCGCGGGAGCTTCTTGTGCGGGGCGCCGGGACTGCCACCTTTGAGGGGCTCTCCCAGGGGATGAGCGGGACAGTGGGAAGGCGCCCCTCCCGCCCAGGGGACTGGGGCGGGAGACTCCAGCCCGGGCCTGCCGCTGGCTCCGCGACCCCCAGCTGCAGCCCGGGAGCAGAGACTCCCCCTTTGTCCGGCCGGGGGCCGCGCGGCCCGGCGGGGCTGGGGGACCTGGAGGGGCTGGCTGGGGGCACTCACCGTGTGCGCCGGCGGGTCAGCAGCAGCAGCAGCAGCAGCGCGGCCAGAAGGCCGAGGAGCACGGCCCAGGACATGGCCAGGCCGGCGACCGAGCCTGCGGCTGCCGAGCGCGGGAGACGACGGGCGGGCTTGGGGGCGGCGGGGCCCACCCAGGTGCCTCTCTCCGCCCCGGCGCCTTGCCTCCCGCCAGCCCGGCCCGTTTAGAGGCGGGGGCGGGGCCGCCGCTCCCTCCGAGGTCCTAAGGGGTTGCTGGAGGCGCTCTTGGAGACCCCCTTTCCTCAGCTCTGGCCGAGACAGGCTCCCACCCCCTGGGCCAGGAAAGTGGGGAGGGGATGCAAAATGTGGGATGGAGGGAAGACACGGGTTGGAGGGAAAGGAAGGGTGTGTGCAAGGAGGCAGCAATTATGGGGGGAAGGGGGAGGCGGGAAGAGGAGGGAGGACACTGGGGGAAACGGAGGGGTGATGGATGGGGAAGGGAGGGTGACAGTGGTGGGAGAGGGAACATGGTAAGAGCAGGCTGGGGGGGGTGCGGGGGGGGTGTAACTTTCCATCACATTCCACCTAAACCGTCTCCACCACCTAGCCCCTCCTCATCCCATCCTCCCACCCCAGATTATACCCCCGGATATTACCTGCAATTACTATAGGGAGGGGGTTACAAGAGCTACTCGGGACTGGACTCGGAGTCCCCACATCCTCAACTGTTGTAAGGGGCAGACCAGTGACTGTAAAGCACCCAGACCTGTATCTGGAACGTAGCAGGCGCTCAGGATATGGTGACCATTGTCAAGTTTAATGGATGGTTAGGGTGCCGGCCTCCAAATGCTGGTGGTTCTTCAGGAGACTACCCCTGGGTGCGGGTGAGAACGTGGGCTCCCAGCTGGAAGGCCTGGTCCTCACCCCAGGTTTGCCCCATGCTCACCACTCCCTAGATCCCTCAGCCTCCATTTACGCCCTGGGGAACCTTGCACAAGGAACTTACCCTCTCTGAGGCCAGTTACTTATCTGGGGCCAGACAGGTCAGAATTGTTCTTACCTCAGGGGTGTGTGTGAGGAGTTGAGAAGAGCATGTCAGTCACAGGGGGTTGCAAACTACTGGCTGCTTGGCAAAGGCAAGTTTTGTGAGATGGTGGGTGGAGTGTGGAGCTGGGTCCCAGAGGGTCTGATGCTAAACCTGTGCTTACTGCTCACTGCTGGGTGAGTTTACACAGTTTCATTTCATCTTCCCAACAGCCCTCTGAGGAGCTGTTACTCCTCCCTGGTCTGCCTTCCACCCTCTCCCTCCACAGTCCGTTCTCCCCAAGGTAGTCAGAAGGACGCTTCTAGAACCTAAGCCAGGTCCTATAACTGAATCCCACTCAGAATCCTCCATGGCTGCGCCTCACCCAGAGCACAGACGCTACAAGGTCCTACAAGGACCAGTGTGATCTGCCCCTTCCCACCTTTACCTCCCTGCCCCCGCGTCCCCCCACTCTGCTCCAGCCACACTCGTCTCTCGTCCTTCCCCAAGGGTGCCAAACTCACTCCCACCTCAGGGCCTTTGCACTTGCTATTCTCGCTGCCTGGCATGCTCTTCTCTCTGAGACTTACATAGCTGGCTCTTTCCATCACATCCCTCGCCCCTCTGTCTCCACTCAACTGTCACCTCCTCAGAGAAGCCCTACCTGACCACCTGGTCAAAAGCAGTCACAGCATCCCTCTCTATTGCCTTAACCTGTTTTCTTTTCTTTTTTTCTTTTTTTTCTTGACAGTACTTAACATTTCCTGCTATCATATTAAAGATTCATTTATTTGCCTGTTTAATGTCCGCTGTCAAGGCAGCTGGATGACTCTCATGTGGCCTCAGCGGATTCAGAACACCAAAAGGGAAAAGGAGTTTCCTGAGCCTCTTGTTTATTTATCTAGCTTGTCCGCTGGTGAAGCCAACAATCCCAAAAAGGCCACAGAACAGGCCTTGGAGGCTTTTCTCCAAATTTGGGTGGGGGGGCCATGGAGCAGCCTTCTGGCAGTGGGGTTCACAGCCCAGCTCGGCCAATAATAAGCTGTGTGACCCTGGACAGTCTGCTCCACCTCCCTGAGCCGCAGTGCCTCATGGGTGGAGTGGGTTGGAGGGAGAAGTAATGACCTAATCCAGGTGGCACACCTATCAGAATACCTGACACAGTGAGAATTAGTGGACGTTAACCTGCGTCAGTGCTTATTCCAGTTCAGCCTCTCACCTTATGTGCAATCAGGGCTTGGTCTCAGTTGTCTCATCTGAAAAATGGGAAGAACAGTTCCTTCCTGGCATGGCTTTTGTGAGGACTGAATTATATGATGAGAGGACGAAATCACCTAGTGCGGTCCCTGGCACACAGTAGGTGCTCAATAAATGTGAGCTCTTCTTCCACATCCCTGGCTTGTGTGCAGACCAGGGTCCCAAACAACATGTCCCTCTTTCCCCCTCAACCCAGGGGCAAAATCCCCCCTCCCACTGCACCCCAGAGAAGGAGACCAGCTGCCCAAATCCCAACAGGAGAAGAATGTTGTGGAGCCCCTGGCTTCTCCCTTGCTAGCAGAACTCAATTTTGTGCAGGAGCTTAGGAGGGTGGCCCCACCCTCTCCCCAGGAAATGAACCACCATTGGTTTGAGCCAGCCAGGAAAATTCTTCTTTGTGAAGGATTGGTCCAGGGGTGGCTACAGGAGGGCCTTCTGGGAGATTTTCCCCTCTGTATCTGCCTCTTCTTTGGGTGCTGCTGTGTTGAGGACGTGTGGGTCATGTTATGAAGGAAGGCAAGGAAAAATGCACAGGCCCAAACTAGAGCTGCAGAATAACTCTCTGGAACCACCTACCTCTAGCCTTCTTGTTTAATGATATAATCAAGTAAATACACCATGAGTCAGATTTTTCTCTTACATGCAGGCAAAAACGTTCCTAAGATGACCTTCCAGTTATGGCTGTGGTGAGGACTACATGAGATAATAACGCATCCAAAGTACCTCACACGGTACTGGCCCACGGTCAGCGCTCAAAATGTCCCTTCCTTTTATTGTTTTTGCTTTTTTTCTTTTTTCTAACAGCTCATGCTTTCTACATTTATCAGTCTAGCAGGGCATCCAGCTCTCTGGCTACAGCCTCTTGCAGGAACAGGCAGGCTCTGGAAAGTAGCAGGGACTCTAAACTCCCCTGACCCATGAGGACTGACAGGGCCCTGCTGAGGGCAGGGCTGGGACGGCCTCAAGAACGAAGATGAGGGAAAACTACCCCAAGCGTGACCCCTCCAGCCCATGGCGAAAGGGCTGGAATATACCAGGACTTGAAAGCTAAATTCAAATCCCAACATCGCCGCTCCTTTGCCACATGACCCTACACAAGTCGTTTCACCTTATCTGGGTAATAGGCACGTTGCTGGTGGTGGCGATGGCAGGGAGTCACCCAGCAGGCTTCCAACCCTGGCACCTACACCTGAAACCCACACGTCAGGTGGACTCTCAGGAAATTCCCTCTTGTGTCCAGCTGTGCC